>NW_015174889.1:116325-133544 GCF_001447785.1 Gekko japonicus | reverse complement strand
ATTTAGTGCTTTGCATAGCTTCTGATCCAGCCGTGTGTTTCCACAGAAAACAAACAGTAAAAAGAACAATCATTCAGAGAGAAACCGATGCCAGTGGATGACAGTAGGAAGACTGATAGGTAAAGGTAAAGGTTCCCTTGCTCGAAAGCCAGTTGAATCCGACTCTAGGGTTGTGGTGCTCATCCCCGTTTCAAAGCCGAAGAGCCAGCGCTGTCCAAAGACGTTTCCGTGGTCATGTGGCTGGCATGACTAAACCCCAAGGTGCACGGAACGCTGTTCCCTTCCCACCGAAGTGGTACCTATTTATCTACTTGCAATTTCTTGCTTTCAAACTGCTAGGTTGGCAGGAGCTGGAACTAGAGACGGGAGCTCACTCCGTCCTGCGGCACACTCAGGTCTCGAACTGCTGAACTACTGACCTTCCACAGCCTGCAGTTCAGCGTCTTAACCACTTGAGCCACCGCAGCTCCCAGGAAGACTGATAGCCAGACATAATTGCTTTGCCCTCTCCCATACAGCGTCTGTCCACTGCTCTGCCCTCCCTTTCCGAACTCATTTGCATCCTGACCTTCTTCGCTCACCGGTGACAGGTGCTGGGATGCTCTGCGGTGCTGTGGCCAGGGCGGGAGGGGGTTGCCTGGGCGGGCTGTTCTCCCCAGGGCAGGGGGGCAACGGGAGTGAGGAGGGCTGCTGCTGTTCCCGCAGGCCAGCCCCAGCTGGCTGAGGCCATATTCTCACGTGACTGTTCAGTCATGGCTTTCAAGGAGGCAGAGTGCTCACAGGATAACTGACCAGAGATCCAGTCTTTTCTCCAGTGACAGAGCGGCAGGGAGCCTCGCCCCGTTTGCTTTCCCTCCAGCCTGCCTACCAGAGCCACTGACTCTGGTAAAAATGCCAACAATGATATAAATAACTTCACTGCTGGAGCCCAAGCAACGACGGACGTGTGCCAGTTGCTGGTGCTCCCGTTCTCCCCTCTGCATCTGCCAGCATTCCTAGAACTTTAAGAGGGTGGAGGAGGTGGGAGAGAGAAGCCAGGGCACAGTCACAGAGTCTGCTGGTGGGAGGCAGGGGAAGGCGAGACATTTGTGAGTTGGTCCAGCCGGGTCTGTCTGTAGCCACCGAGTGCACAAGGCAAGAACAGGAAGCAAGACACAACTAAGCAGGATTGTGTTGATGTATTGTGTGAAATCACACTGGAGGTCAACTATAGTTAAATAAACCAGCTTCAGATACTGAGTTCCAGGGCTATTTTTGGGCAGGAACGTACAGGAACGGAGTTCCGGCTGGCTCCTGAGTTGGCCACACCCAGCAGGAGCTCATTAGCATAACAGGCCACACCCAACAGCAGAAACTCATTAGGATTGGCTACAGTAGGCGTGTGTAGCCTAACATGCAAAGGCGTTCCTGCTACAAAAAAAGGCCCTGGGTTTTGACAACAAACAAGGTAAACAGAATAAGAAGCAAAAGGTGGGTGTGGCTGGATGAGCACACTTCTGGTAACATGGGGGTGTGTTCTAATGTGCTAATGAGCTGTGCTGTCAGGGGTGTGGCCCAATATGCTAATGAGTTCCTGCTGTTGGGTGTGGCCTATTATGCTAATGAGTTCCTGCTGGGCTTTTTCTACAAAAAAAAGCCCCGCTGAGTTCAGATTCTAGTTCAACGGACCTCAACTAACCATAGACAGGAGAGTGGTCCACGTTCAGACAACTAACTAACCATAGTTAGTTTAAACCATGATCTTGAAATATGTCTAAACTAAGCATAGTGCTTGTAACTAACCATAGTTAGTTTAAACCATGATTTTGAAATATGTCTAAACTAAGAATAGTACTTGCTTGCTTAGCCTCCAGATACAGTGGAAAACGTTAAAGCTGGTGCCAGTGGTATGTCAATATTTAATAACACTGGCTTTTAATTTTGACAATAAACCTCTTGGAAATCTTATTTTAAGCTGCAGAGAACTGCATTGTGCACATTTAACCTACAGTAATAACAGCAAAGTAATACTAATGCATTATTTAAATCCTGAGGATTCAATTAGTTCATTTTAAACAGAACCACCCAGTTGCAATGGTCATTTCCAATGCATGTTTAATCATATGCAGAATATCTTCAATCTCCTCTTTTCTCTTGTTTATTTGCACACCTATCGCCGCTGCCACCCTTCTCTCAGGGCCCCTATTCCCTGTGCAAATGCATGTGGGTTAAGCCATAAGGAAGCACGGTATGTGAAACAGCAAAAGAAGTTAACATGATATTGAATTTAAAGTGGGGGTCCTAACATACCATGTCATGTTTTCTGGTGCATGGTCATCCTCCCTCTTAAATCAAATGTTTCTTGATTCTGGAATTAATTCAGAAAAACTTGCCATATTCTAGCTGAGCCCTTTCTTCTTCTCCACCCTGTTTCCTGCCTTGAAAGAAACAAGACTATGAACTACCCACCTCTAACCTTGCTTTGGTATTCTATTTTTCCCTCTTTCCCCTCTTCCCATTTGCACTTATGGAAATGGTATAACATCCACAGGGAGGCAGGTGGAAATTACTTACAATTTCACCTATGGTCTGTTTTGTCAACAAGACTAATAAGCATTTGTGCAAACCACAGTTTATCAGAAATACACAATAAACCAAAGTTTATTTGTAAATCCCAGTTAGTTTGCTAGTTTCCTCCATTTCTTTTTTTTATATAAACGTTTATTGATTTTTACACTACATCCTATAGGGCATGGGGATGAGAACAACACTAAAACTAAAACAGAAGCTAAATAAGGCAAGGATAATTTACAATGAAAAGGTACATTCTACATATAACGTTCTTACAATAGAAAGGAAAAGTTTTGAGTAGTTACATTCTATAAAAGATAGCTTAAATTATTTTAATACTGTTTACTCAGTGAACTGCACGGTTTATTTCAGTTAATTCATCCAGTTTCTTCTTTTTCTTCTTATATTTCAGTTTAACTTTGAATTGCTTCGGGGCTGCTGCTCCTTTCTCTGAGTCAGAAGTTTCAGATATCCCATTTTCTGATTCAAAAGTTCCGGATGTCTTAGTCTAGCTGCTTGATGCATCCTGTGAATCAGATTCGCTTTGTTCTTCTTCTTGAATGTTTTTCCTCGTCTTTTCCCCTTTTGGGGGTTTTTGTTGCTGTTCCAGAAAATGTTTAGCTTTCTGTGGGGAGTCAAGTTTAATGTATTTGAATACAAGTCCTTCCAGGAACGTCCATCTATAAGTAATTGAACTGGATTGGAGAAAGGAAGTTAAGTCTCTATATTACCTTCTTCACTTTCTCACTTCAAATGGGATATCCTTTCACTTTCTTTAATTTTCCAGGTTTTACCAGCAGTACCTTTTAAAAAAGCATCTCTGGTAGATCTCTTGGAGAATTTAACAAATAATTCACCTGGTAAATTGTTCTTCTTGATAAAATCTGGATAAGTCTGATATATCAAATCCATATCATTCTGTAGTTCTTTTTGTTTAATATCAGTCATTGGTACCAAGGCTTCACTTAAGAGTTGCTTGAGGTTTTCACCTTTCTGTTCAGGAATGCTTAATGCCTTGAAAATGCAACACATACATTGATCTGTCCAATTGAACCTGTAATAGATGACCTTTATCTAAAGATCTTTCTTTTTCTACTTCATCCAATTTTGGTTGGGTATCTTTCAGTTTTGTCTCCATTCTCTTAATAGCTTTTTCAGAGTTGTCTGTTCTTTTCTTCATACATGTTAGTTGTTTTTGGACGCCATCCAGTTTAGTGTTGACATTAGATATCTGTTCCAGCAGAGGGCGGAGTGCCATTGCTAGCATATTAGGGAAGTCTGCCTCTGTTTCCTGTGCCTGTGGAGGAGTTGGAGTCGATGGTTGGGTATTTCCTGTTGGAGGCTTCTTTTTGATCGCCATTCTTCTTCCGCTCCCAGACACTGTTTACATAAGAAGAAAGTTTTTCAAGTTAAAATGAACTTTCTTTGTTTGGTATGCGCTGAAGATTATTTTCCACCTTTCAGTCTCCTGGAACATCTCTCATGGTTAGTTTTACTTTTTTCTTTTCGATTTGAAGTCTATGGACCGCTTACTCTTGTGGGGGGGGGGGATTCCCCAACTCTTCCCCGAACCCACCTTTGTTTAGTGAATTGAGGCCATTCTCTTATCGCTTAACCAGGGGATTGGTTAACTCACTTTTAATGCTTTAAAATTTGTACAGGGACGTTTCCACGCTTAATCTCTTGCCCGGCACATCCGGCAGCATAATCTAGTCACCATATCGGCTCCCCGATGGAAGAACCTCTCAGGATAAAAAGGGAGCCCCAATTCCTTGGCTGACGCCTCAGAAGCGACTCCCTCCCACACCCCAGGCCAGCAGTCCCCTACAAGGACACTGGGGACCCATCCGGGACCCCTTCTGTCCACCGGGTCTTGACGCGTCTCAATCGGAGTACAAAAAGACGCGTCCGAGCCATGAATCGCCAAGACCGGAAACTTACTTTCCTCCATTTCGGATTCTAAGAAGAATTCTTGGATGTTACCCTGAGCACCCTTACATTGCCCAGCTGCTGACAATGTGTCACTGTGTATGTACCCCTGTTTACGACTGATCTTATGCAAATAAATAAATAAATAAATAAATAAATATGGTAGGGAACAGATAGGGAAGCCTAGGACGTGCCGTTCAAGATACTTTCAGCAAAGCCAACTATCAGATTTATTTCCCCTTTCTGTGCTGATACTTCACTGCATACCCTAAATTTTGTTACTCTGAAACAAGACGAAGCCTCCTCTTCCCCAAATGGGAAGATCGCACAGAAACAAAATGAATTCTCTGCACTCCTTTTTACTACAAAAAATGTGGCAAAGTTATCTAGATCAGAACTGCTGCTAACACAGAGGGCGTGTGGAGAACTGAGTCAAGTCGAGATGAAATTTTTATGGCTACCTATTTATGGTACAGGGGCCACGGTGGCTCAGAGGTTAAGACGCTGAGCTGCAGACCGGAAGGTCTGTATTTGGGCAGTTTGAGACCCTAGTGCCGCATGATGGAGTGAGCTCCCGTCTCTAGTTCCAGCTCCTGCCAACCTAGCAGTTCGAAAGCAAGAAACTGCAAGTAGATAAACAGGTACCGCTTCGGTGGGAAAGTAACAGCGTTCCATGTGCCTCAGCATTTAGTCATGCTGGCCACATGACCACAGAAATGTCTTTGGACAGCGCTGGCTCTTCAGCTTGGAAACGGAGATGAGCACCGCCCCCTAGAGTCTGATTCAACTGGCTTTTGAGCAGGGGGAACCTTTACCTTTACTAAGTAGCCCCCCACCCATCAGTTGACATTGAGCGTGCACACACTGTTCTGTCATCCAACCTCTGCCATGTGAGCAGGTCTATGCCAAGACCAAGGTACTTGCAAGATCATCATTCCTGTTAAAATACCTCTTTCAGCCACCCTGCAGGTTTTCGTGAGGGGCTGTTGTTGCTCTGCCTTATGCCCGCACGCGGATACCAAGGACACAATATGAGACCCCAAATTTGGCCCAACAACTCTCACTCTAGTTATTTATCCTGGAATGAAGAAAGGTGTGTTGTTAAAGTGCAATGAAGAAAATCAAAGGCTAAGCTGTACCTCTGAGATGCTCAGGGGTGCAAGAAGGAAAGAATGCTAAAAAGGGGAGAGTGTGGTTTAGTGATTGAAGTAAGAGAGAGTCAGGTCACTGGTCTAAGGCTGATGCCAGAGGAGCCACACAATGAGCCTGCTAATCTCCTTTGACTGATTTGTGCCTGTGGCAGAACGGCACCACTCTAACCTGCAAGCACTGTTCTGCCATGTCCTCCAAGGTGTCCGAGCACCAGTGGTCGCCGAAGGTCTCCGCCTGGCACATGCCACCCACCTGGCTTTCCCAACATCTGGAGGAGCTTTTCCATCCCTTTTTCAGTTCATCCACTGCCACCACCTGGCCTTTGTAAGAATTATCCACTGAGAGGACCAGGGCTCCCAGCCTTGTTTCCCTACTTTTTCTAAAACTTTGCCTTATGCCAATGTCTCCTGCTACCCAGTGTCTAGTTACCACAGGGACAGCTCGCTCCATTTTGCACCACTGGGGGAGGAGCCACTTTCCAACTGACTGCCCTTTCCTTTCTTCCTGGTGCTCCTTTTAAAAAGCATGCCCAGAACAATGGAGGTCTAAGGTGGTACAGAGAACCGCTACGAGTAATAAAAGTTATAAAGCATTTATGAAAAAGAAAATGTCCACATGCATCTCAGCACAGCAACAGATTGAGCAAGGGATCCAAAAGGAAAGGGTAAAATACAATTCATATGTCCCTTCCTCTGTACATGCTCTAATGGGTTAATGTAAGGCAAGCTTTTTAGCTTAAAGGGTTACAGTTGTTCTACAGGGTTCCAATTACCTTGAAGCCTCTGTTCAGGCCTGCAGCCCTGCACACAGCGGCGATCACCTCCAGAAGACCCCCAACAGAAAATTCTGTCTCTTTTAATGGAATAAGCCCAAAAGAGACCCTCCTCCTCATGCCTAGGAGTTTTACGCACTAAGGGTGTGGCCACAAGGCAAGCTTACCACAACTTGTTCCTGCTGTAGATTTGATGGGGGATATTTTTAAGTGGGTTCAGATGATCACACATCCCTTGCCCAACTTCTTGCATTGCGTGATGAGGCTCCAGGCACCGTCCAGACAGCCACACTGCCCAAGTGGCGGCGCGGCACATTAAAAAAAAATTATTTGCACATGCGCATATACACATATGGGCATGTGCACTTATGTGCATATGTGCAAACCACGGCTCCCACTTGGATGCATCAGTTCTCCCCTGAACAGCGAACAAATGAACTACCGACGTGTAACTGAGCGCTGTTTTATGTGCACTTGAGCGTTCATGCATTTAATATATTCAGCACAGGATTGGTCATGCGCACAATGGTGAAAGCCAGGGGGGGGACTACTACAAGAAGGACGTACAGATGACCTAATCGCATTCATAGCGAGAGATGGCTGTCCAGATAGGAGAAATTGCGGATTCACAGCGCAAGTAGTAAGAAAGTACTTGATTTTCCCAATATCAGAAAACGTGCTAGAAAACTGGGAAGATTGTGGGGGTGAGTCCGCTCCAATATGGGAGACAGAATCAGTCGTGTGATCAGCCCTTTTAAATGTGATAGGAAACAGTTATGAAACCCGAGCAAAATGACCATGTGACCACGACCTAAGTGTCATTAAATCTTGCAGATCAACATGGAATCACAACACTTCTAGCAGTGAGGTTTCTACTGGTGAGTCTTCCTCTGATAAGGATTCCGTGCACACATCAGGTACTTATTGGGCCAGGGGTGCCCATATTCCAACCTTACCTGCCTGAGCTCTCAGGCGCAGGGAGGCTGAGGCCAACCCAGGTGCAGTCTGGGGTTCTGAGCAACTGGACGCTAGAACGGCTTCCATGGCCTACAGCAATTTCGAGGACCCCCCAGGTATCCATCTTCCTTGAGAAAACCGGGAGCACATCCCGGATGGATATTATATTGACATTTCCCCCTTAATTAAGCCAGAAGGGGATGAAGGCAAATGTGCCCCTCGTCTCGACAAAAACGGCCTTGCCAAAGGGGCCACCCTGTGAACATTTAGAACTGGTTGTTGGGAAATGGAGTTTGTATGGGGGTGGTGCAATCCATATACCCTGCATGAGGTTGGCATTTGAATAAACATATGTTAAACAGATTAATAGCATGGGCATTGGCTGGCGAATCAGCTGCAATTGAATATGATGAGGCTTTCAGAAAGCAAGCATCCCACAGTGCAAGTCTCCCACTGGGACCTGCTTAATGACAAACTTTGGGTACTAAAGATGGGGTCGCATATGGGGTCCTAGCCTGACTTCCCTAGACCTAAGACTGCATTTAGACACAACAAACAAGAGACCCAGGTTGATCTCACTGCCAGAGAACCTCAAGACAGAATGGAGTTGGTGGCTGGAACCAACGAGTTTCAGCAGGGTGCTTCACTTCAGGAACCAAAGAGGGTGGTGATGAACACAGATGCCAGCCTTTTGGGTTGGGGAGCGCATGTGCAAGGAAGGATGACTCACTGAAAATGTCGAGACAGTGTGTGACTGCAATAAAAAAAGGCCAACGCTATGCTGGGGATTATTAGGAAGGGTATTGAAAACAGATCAGCCAATATCATAATGCCCCTATATAAGTTGATGGTGCGACCTCATTTGGAATACCGTGTGCAGTTCTGGTCACCACACCTTAAAAAGGATATTATAGCTTTGGGAAAAGTGCAGAAAAGGGCAACTCAAATGATAAAAGGGTTGGAACACTTTCCCTATGAGGAAAGGTTAAAGCGTTTAGGGCTCTTTAGCTTGGAGGAACGACGACTCAGGGGTGACATGATTGAGGTTTATAAGATTATGCATGGGATAGAGCAGGTGGAGAAAGAGGTACTTTTCTCCCTTTTTCACCATACAAGAACTCGTGGGCACTCCATGAAATTGCTGAGTGGTCAGGTTAGAACGGATAAGAGGAAGTACTTCTTCACCCAAAGAGTGATTAACACATGGAATTCACTGCCACAGGAAGTGGTGGGTGCTACAAGCATGGACGGCTTCAAAAGGGAATTAGATAAGCATATGGAGCAGAGGTCCATCAGTGGCTATTAGCCACAAGGTATAGATAGGGGCTCTGGGGCAAGTGATGCTCTGTATTCTTGGTCCTTGGGCGGGGGGCAATAGTGGGAGGGCTTCTAATGTCCTGGCCCCACTGGTGGACCTCCTGATGGCACTGGTATTTCTGGCAACTGTATGACACAGAGTGTTGGACTGGATGGGCCTTTGGCCTGATCCAACATTGGCGTCTCTTATGTTCTTATGTTCTTAAGGATGACTCAGGGCGTCTGGTCAAGGAAAGACACAATACACAATATAAATTTATTGGAGCTCTGAGCCATCAGGCTGGGACTGTTAGATTTTCAAAATCTATTGCCAGGCTGCCATGTCCTGGTACAGAAAGGCAATATGACAGTGAAAGCATATGTAAACAGGCAGGGGGAAAATAGATTCAAGTCCCTTCACGAAGAAGCTTGTCTCCTGATACAGTGGATGGTGCCCATTTTATCATTGAGGACTTCACCACTTCATCTTGCATCTTTATATCCAATAATAAGTAAAAAAATGTAATGAACTTTTCTTCCGAAGATAATAAACTCTTATCTAAGTCTAATGGTTTTTCATAAAAGTCCATTAGTGGGACAGAATAGAGTCCAGGAGTCTAGAGTCAAGTTGTGCTCTTTCCCACCAATTCAAATATGTAACATGGTCTTGGAGAGTCTCTTGTGATTTTAAGTTGTTTTTATTATCTAAAAGATCTTCATATCGCCACATTGTTTGTCTTATAAACAATGTGGGATTTATAAAAGCCTCCAGTGGTGAGACCCATTTAGGGATTTTTGTGTAAAACAATTTATTTATTTCTTCCCATATTTTCATCAATGATGCTCTAAGTGTATGCTGCTTAAAATATTTATGTGAGGTACTTTTATTGTACCAAATGAAAGCATGCCATCCAACTAGCAATCCATGTCCTTCTAGTTTTAAGAGTCTTGTATTTTCCAAGGTGATCCATTCAGCCATGTTAAAGAAGCTGCTTTGTAATACGTGGACCAATCTGGTAAAGCGAATCCTCCTTTTTCCTTCCTGTCTTGTAACTCTTTCAGCTTTATTCTGGGTCTTTTTCCTTGCCAAAGAAACTGTCTTATCAACTTGTCTAGTTCTTTGAAAAATCGTTGGTTTTTTAAAATTGGTATAGTCTGGAACAAAAATAAAAGTCTCGGTAAAAAATTCATCTTCACAGTAGCTTTTGGCCCATAAAGGATATTTGCAAATCCTTCCATTTTTCCAAATCTTTTAAAATCTGTGCTAACACTTTCAGATAATTATCTTTAAAAAGAGAACTACATCTGTTGGTTAGGGTAATCCCTAAATATTTTATTTTCTTATGTACTTCAATTCCTGTCATCTCTTGCAATTGTTGCATCTGAAGTTTAGAACAGTTTTTAGCCATAATTTTTGTTTTCTTAAAATTAATTTTTAGGCCCGCTACTTGTCCATATTCCTCTAATGATTTCAAAAGTTGTATTATTGAGGTCTGAGGTTCTTCCAGTATGAACACCAAATCATCTGCAAAAGCTTGAGGCTTAAATTCTTCTCCTTTTATTTTTAAGTCCTTTAATCTGTGTATTATTTCTTATTATATCATTCAGTGTTTCAAGGGCAAAAATAAACAGAAGTGAAGGCAGTGGACATCGTTGTCTAGTGCCTTTTTGTATTTCCACTTTTTATTGTATATTTCTTTTGGATCATCTCTTCCAAATATTCTGATAAGATCTGCGCCATATCGTCTTTGATATCTTCATCTTGTTTTTCAGAGATATTTTGAAATCTCAGAATATATGCTGCTTTTTCCAATTCCAATCTCATAACAGTATCTTCTAGTGAGTCTTGTTTAGTTTTTAAATACTGTATTTTCTGGTCCGCATCTTCTGTTTTGCTTTCAAGTTGATTTGTTACCTTCATTAGGGTGGATATTTCCCTTTATTATCTTGGATCTGTTTTTTAATTTCTTCTGTCTGTGAGGTCATCTGTTGTGCCAAAGAGTCCAGTTTTGTTTGTATTGGCTTCACTGCGTTGTCCACTGTCCCTGGGATAGCTGCTTCAATTGCCTTGCTCACTGCTGCAGAAACGCTCTCTGTTATGAGTGCTTGCAAGTCCTGGACTGGCATGTGGGCCAGTTTAGTAATTACTGTTTTAATCTGACCAGGAGAGGGATTGGAAGCTTTTCTATCCCCACCAGACATATTTAAAAATGTTACTCCAATCCCTTCCCCCCATTATTCACAAAAAAGCACATTAGCAGGGACAAAACCCAGTGACACTTTCTTGCTTACAATTTTGCTTGCAAAGTTATTAGTTATTATTGTTACTTAGGGAACACCATAAATCTAAACACGGTTATACAATTCTGCTTTTAACTTTATCTATTGTTGATGTTAATAGAGGAACACTATACCTAAACAAAATCTCACAGTATAACTTCATCCACAGCTGACATTTTCCTGTTGGTTCCCCCCCCCCTTCTGTGTTTGTCCCCCCCCCCCCCCGTTTTTGTTTTTGGAGTCTGCTGCTTCAACGTACTCTCAAAACAGAAGCCATATATTCCACAGACACACAGTTTTCTAGATTTCCTTCCTTGCAGAGAACAAACGTATATATAGTTATAAAGTATTTATAATCCACAAAATCTTCTTCTCACTTCCAAAAAAAAAGAAAAAGAAAAAAAGCCAAATTAATCCACTAGGTATTCTTCTTTCTCACAAAAAACCATAAAAATGCCAAAACAAATTCTCATATTCCACTGAGGGAGTCCAAGATCTCCAGTAAATGAAAAAGAAAAAGGAAGATTGAAAGGTTCCCAAAAGACCACTGTATTCCACTATTAGTAGCCAGGAAAAAATTATACAATCAATCCAGAATGGTTATTTATAAATCCCCATGTTAATCCATACATCAGGAAATGGAAGAAGCAAGATAGAGTCTATTTCAATGATTCTACCGTCTTAAAGCCAAACTCCTGGCAGCCAAAACAGTTCCAATTTTCTTTTCTGTATAGCGATCTTAGTTAAATCCAAGAAGGTTTCCCAATATAAGATGAATAGAAGTCCCAGTTAAGACAAAGTTTCATATAACACAGTCTTTCAGCCCCCTTATCTCTATATATAATAATGCTGTTTTAAGGTGGCAACATTCCATGTGCTCCAATTGGCTGTAAAATGCTCTCCCTCAGCCATTGGCCCATCAGCCGCCACTCAAGAGTACTCGTGTGCCATTGGCCGGGTGCTGGGTCTGCTCCTTTTCCCCGTCCACTCCCCCTTCAGCGACTCTGCCTGGCTTTCTCTCTTGTCGAAGACGCTTCTCCTGCTTTCCTCCTGTGTGGGAGTAACGTTTCCCTCAGTGGCTGTTGGTAGGTGTAACGAAATGGCAGTTACCTGTGTTTGTTTAAAAAGTTCCGCCATAAGGTTCAATTGAGCTGTAGTTCCAGAGAGGGGCCTGTAGTAATATCACTCACTGGGCTGAATGGGACTTCCTCATCTGCTGGACTACAATTCCCAGCTGCCCCAGGCCAAAAAGAGCAGAAAAAAAGGGACTATCCCAAGGGGCAGGGCAGCATCAATATAGACTGAAGCCCATCCAGGGAGGAGGCAGTCTTCGTCCTACAGGAGGTTAGGAAAGGCTCCTGCTGCCTGTGCTGACCAGGCTGTCCAAGCCACAGTGGGAACCATGGGAGGCAGCAGAAATTCAGCCACTCCACAGTCGGCTGCACTGGGGAATGGATGGAAGTTTCCCTGCTCTCTTGGGCCAGAGAGAGAGAGAGGCTAGAGCAGAGAGCCAGAGGCCGGTGTCAGACTGTTGTGAGGAACTCATTGGGGCCAGTCTGGATAGGGTTGCCAGCTCCAAGTAGGGAGATTCCTGGAGATTTTCTGGTAGAGTCTATGGAAAGTTATAATTCTATAATTCAAATACGCTACTAAGAGGCTGCTCAGTCAGAGTGGGAAACTATTTTGGCAGGAAAATCTACTTCACAGAGAAGAAGCAGGGGTCCGTCATAATATCTCCTTTGACCACCCAAAATTTCATGGTGTAGCAACAGAAAAACCAGCACTGTATAAGAATGACTGAAATAGAGAAATAGAAGGATTTAAGTCCCTTTTAAGTTTTACCATATTTTTAAAACCTCATCCACTAAAGAATTCTGTTCCAAGAAACACAAGAAACACGCTTTCTAAGTTTTCTTGTTGTTCTTTGAATACCATGGTTAAAACTGAAAAGGCCTTTGAATGATATCTCACTGTAACCTAAACAACAGGAAACTGTCATTCTTACAAAGCCATGTGGATCTTTGACCTTCACGGTCAACACTTTCAGGAACTTAGCAATTTCACTCGCTTGGAACACAAACCTCACAGTGCCAAAATGGGCTGATCAGACTGATGCAGGAGGACTTTGTCCCTTTGTAAAGGAACCGCGCTGCAACTATTGTGACTCAAGGCAACTGCGGATGGACAAAATGGACATTTACTAGAATTCTGTGGAATCGTGGTACTTTGAAAATAAATAAAATAAATAAATAAGAAAATAGTTTCCTTATTCTTTGGTCTTTTGCTTGGAACAATATCCTGGATTGACTCTGAGTTGTTACATGGATGTAGGATTGCTTATGTACTTTGAACATTGTGTATATTGAGTCTTACGAGGCTTGTGGATTTTTTTGTGCTGTTTGATATTTTGTAATTGTATTATTCTTCATTGTATGAGATTTGCATTTTAAATACACACGTGGTAATTGTTTTGTTGTTTTACGATATTACCAAGCCAAGAGATATAAAAATTGTACCAGTCTGACATGTCGTTCTTTAACCAGTCCCATAATCTCAAATAATTATTTTTAATAAGATCATCAGGTTCACTACATAATCAAATTCCCAAATAATAATGAATAGGTACTGAGATACATGGTAAAACTGACATATTAAAAACCATACCCTTATAATCTCTGTTTAAATTTATTTAAGGAACTCTTGTGAAAGAGTGGAGAAACAGGAGGACTTAACTTCTGAGTGCCCTGTGAATAATGTGACCCAGCCCCCATGATTTGTTAAACTATAACGTGTTGATTAAGTCTAAAACTTCCATTCGTTATCCGTTTTTAAAAGAATACAAAAATGTGTAAAATTTATAATGTTGTGATTACTCTTCCCGACTGATTTGGTAATACATCTCTAACAAGATCCTGTTCATATCTTCAGAGAAAGCTACCAAACTACCTCCTTCTGCAACGTAAAATTTTGATGCCTACTTTACTTCTTCCAGGTATGATAATTTCTATCCAATGTACATATATCTGTCATCTAATTCTTCCTTTGTGTTATCTAAGTTAACACATATTCTGTGCTCATGAAGATAATTGTGTCCGATCATTTATTTAATACTAACAAGAACTGTCATAGTTAAATCTAGTTAAATCTTCCTCAGAATGATTTTGTATGCCTCATTTTCATTTAGTTAATCTAATATTAGAGCCAATATTTAGTATCTTGAAAATTCAACACCATAACCTTAAAAGTATTCCCTGCTTAACCACCTCACAACAATATTCAACTGATATCATTAGATAACATGATAATAGCATATATGGGGGGACCTTTAAAACATGGTCATTCAAAATGTTATAATCATTTCTATTATCTACGATGTTTTACTATACACAATATTATATAACTCATCTGATAGGTTTATCACGTAACAGCAAATTCTATATAGCTAGAGAAGAAAAAGGGGAAACAAAAGAGTCCAAGCACAGATCACTTTAAAATACATCCATGGGGAACCAGAGATTGCTACCTCATTCCTACCCCAGCCTTTCACGAGGGATGGTCAGAGAAAGCATGGTATCGCTTTATTCTGCTCCGGTTAGACCTCACCTACAGTATTGTGTTCAGTTTTGGGCACCACATGCTAAGAAGGATATAGACAAGCTGGAATGTGTCCGGAGGAGGGCAACAAAGATGGTGAGGGGTCTGGAGACCAAGTCCTATGAGGAAAGGCTGAAGGAGCTGGGTATGTTTAGCCTGGAGAGGAGACGACTGACAGGTGATACGATAACCATCGTCAAGTACTTGAAGGCCTGTCACAGAGAGGATGGTGCGGAGTTGTTTTCTGTTGCCCCAGAAGGTCAGACCAGAACCAATGGGTAGAAATTCAATCAGAAGAGTTTTCAGCTAAACATTAAGAAGAACTTTCTGACAGTTAGAGCGGTCCCTCAGTGGAGCAGGCTTTCTCGGGAGGTGGTGGGCTCCCTTCCATATGCTTATCCATAAGAACATAAGAGACGCCAATGTTGGATCAGGCCAAACGCCCATCCAGTCCAACACTCTGTGTCACACAATGGCCAAAAATACCAGGTGCCCTCAGGAGGTCCACCAGTGGGGCCAGGACACTAGAAGCCCTCCCACTGTTGACCCCCCCAAAGCACCAAGAAGACAGAGCATCCCTTGCCCCAGAGCCCCTATCTAGACCTTGTGGCTAAGAGCCACCGATGGACCTCTGCTCCATATGCTTATCCATAAGAACATAAGAGACGCCAATGCTGGATCAGGCCAAAGGCCCATCCAGTCCAACACTCTGTGTCACACAGTGGCCAAAAATACCAGGTGCCCTCAGGAGGTCCACCAGTGGGGCCAGGACACTCGAAGACCTCCCACTGTTGACCCCCCCCAAGCACCAGGAAGACAGAGCATTCCTTGCCCCAGAGCCTCTATCTATACCTTGTGGCTAATAGCCACCGATGGACCTCTGCTCCATATGACATATTAGATGTCATATTTTGTACCCTTGTAGCCTTTTTTTACCCCCCTGTCAAGTCACAGCTAGCTCATGGTGACCCCGTAGGGTTTTCAAGGCAAGATAGGCTCAGAGGTGCCTTGCCACTGCCTGTCTCTACATCGTGACTCTGGTATTACTTGGTGGACTCCCATGCAAATACTAGCCCATGCCGACCCTGCTTAGCTTCCAAGATCCGACTAAGTTGGGCTAGCCTGGCCTATACACGCCATTTCAGCCAATATAGATGTCAGAATTTTGTCATCACAACTCAATAACTGTTTGCTTACATTTTAGCCTGTCTATGTTTAGATGGTGATATTATTTTGCTCCCACTCAACACACCTGGGAACTTCTTTACCTCAATTTGGAAGCTGGCGTGCACTTGGAACACTGATATACAGATTGTGGTTTCGATGACAGTCTTGGGAGAATATACTGACATTAAATGTGGCCATGGAAAGGAGAGTAGTCTGCTATGGTACCAAAGTCACCGTTGGCATTCAGGGAGTCTTCGCACAGAAAGATCAGCAGACGATGGCACGCCTGGGCCAGCAGGGTCTCAGGCTGTTGCAGGGCCCAGGTGGGTGGGTGGCATGGGTGGTCCTATTCTGTGAAAATCAACATGATCATAAGGGGCACAGGATCTACTGCTTGGTCAGAAAGGATGTCCGTGCCACTCTGAGGTCAGGTCCCGACAGCCGTTAGCACAGCAACTGCAGCGGTCGGATTCAGCCAAGACTTCACAGACCAAAACAGACCAATGATGATGGCCTCCAGAGCAAGACTGTCTGTGAGATGAACAGCTCTCCAAAGGAGTTTATCCATCATTTGGTACCACCTCAGAGAAAGGAGACTGGAAGTTTCCATTTCCAGCTGTAAATCTCCTAAGACTGGAGTGATTTCCTCTGTAACAGCTGAAGGCGTCTGAGTGGTCGTCCTCTGAGCACAAGAAGCTGCCTTATACTCAGTCAGACCACGGATCTGTTATGGTCAGTCCTGTCCAGTGTTCCCTCTAAGCTGAGTGAGTGTGAGCTAGCTCACAATTTGTTAGCCTCCGGCTCACACATTTTTGTCTTAGCTCAGGAAGGATGGCTCCAGAGCACACTAATTAATGCAGTAGGCAAATTGCTCACTCACAACTTTAATGCCAGTAGCCCACAAAGTAGAATTTTTGCTCACAAGACTCCACAACTTAGAGGGAACATTGGTCCTGTCTACTCTCACTGTGTCAGCTAGCTGCCATTGAACTCTGTGGATGGGGGGAAAATCCCTCTCTCCTTTGGCATCTGCGCATGCCTACTGTGTGCTTTGTGTGTATCCCTGTGTAATGCATTCCATTCTATGAACGCTAGCGTACGCTTATCTGCAAGATTAACAGGTGTGGAGAGGAGCCGCTTTGCTTAGACTATAATGAGCTGGACCATGTGAAGCTTTAATTGTTTATCTTTATAGAACCTTCTCAGGCTTTTGGGCGCGAATACGAAAGTCTACCTGCGTGGCGGGAACCAAGTCTATTGGTTATTAACGGTTTGAATGTCTTTCATTATCCCCTGCTAAGTCCGTCCAAGGTATTCTCAACAGTGCACTTGTTCCTGGTCTAACATGGCTTTAATAAAATACTACTTTGCTTAAACGTGTATTGGACTTATAGCTGTGAGGGATTGGACACACTGGCGGTGGCTCTCCAGGGTCTCAGGAGGACTTTCAGATCACATACTACCTGGTCTGTTCAACAGAAGATGCTGGAGACTGAACCCGTGACTGCATGCCAAACACATG
>NW_015174889.1:96099-116129 GCF_001447785.1 Gekko japonicus | reverse complement strand
CCCTAAATTCAGCATCCCAAAGTGATGCCCATAATCTAGAGGATCTGTTCTGATGAGCCTTAGTGGGTCTTTGACAATGTGAGCAGGAATCAACACACAACATGTTCCTCTCAACACAACAGGCAATTATCAGATCCATCTGGAGACATGAGCTCTCTCCCACACAATGAACACTGCTTAAAAGATGTTCACGTCACCATAAGAACACAGAAAACTACAAGAGAGGTAACCCAGTAGCCAAATTAACCACCTATTCAAATGGCAGAAAATGTTTTTGAATCAATGAAAAAGGTTCTGAAGAAAGTAAGTTCCTCTTGAAGTCTGTTGTGATGACTGATGCACAACTGAACAGGAGGAGCTGCGTCACCCACTAAAGGCAGGGCTATTTTTGGGCAGGAAGGCTGGCTCCCAAGTTGGCCACGCCCAGCAGGAACTCATTAGCATAATAGGCCACACCCAACAGCAGAAACCCATTTGGATTGGCTACATTAGGGGTGCGTGGCCTAACATGCAAAGGAGTTCCTGCAACAAAAAAAGGCCCTGGGTTTTGACAACAAACAAGGTAAACAGAATAAGAAGGGAAAGGTGGGTGTGGCTGGATGACCACACTTCTGGTAACATGGGGGTGCGGCCTAATATGCTAATGAGCGGCGCAGTAAGGGCTGTGGCCTAATATGCTAATGAGTTTTTACTGTTGGGTGTGGCCTATTATGCTAATGAGTTCCTGCTGGACTTTTTCTACAAAAAAAGCCCTGACTAAAGGTATGCCTGGTCTCACCCCAAGCTTGCCAGAGGAGTCGAGTTGGTCCCAGGAATCTTTTAGCTTAGCTTTAGAAGGTTATGATTCGAGGATCTGGCCATGCTGTCATTATTACGGTGCATAGAATCTCCAGAGAAAAACACTATTCTTGCCTGCTAGACAGCCAAAAGTAAGGGAAAATGTGGTTCTTTTCAGAACAGCGCTGTATGCTCACTCACTTCCTCCATTCTGCCTCTCTTCCTGACTATGGAACTATTAGCACGGAAAGGGAAGCAGCCCAGTGGCCCAAGGCCTGTGGCTTTTGACACGTGGGCCATGGTTCCAAGACTCATTCTGTGACGCTCTTAAGGAGCAACACAGAAAATTCCATAAACACACCCTTGCTACAGGGGAGGACTTTTGTAACACTGCTTATGGGGACTGGCATTCACGCTGTACCTGACGAAGTCAGCCGTGACGCACGAAACCTCATACCCTGCCACAAATTGTGTTAGTCTTTAAGGTGGTACCGGAATCTTGCTCTTTGCGCATACTCCACATATAACTTTAAAAAAATTAAACCTGGCATTCTAACAGTCAAACAGGCTGTGTGGTGAAATTACCTCCAACCAAGAATTTTATTTTATTTTTATTTTTCAGAATTCACCTCAGTCCATCCCTGGGGTACGATAGTTCAAAACTGTGAAGTTGCAATAGACAACCCCTGTTACAGATTGCAAAGAAAAGCAGGCTTCTATCAGAGAGTCAGGCAGTTAAAGAGTTAATCTTCCATGGAGAGAAAATCTTATGTGATTGGCTGCTCTACATGTTCTCTGATTGGCCAGCATCAGCTGAGAGGAAATAAAATAGCTAGTTAAGTGTGTGGACTCTAATCTGGGAGAACCAGGTTTGATTCCCCACTCCTCCACTTGCAGCTGCTGGATGACCTTGGGCAAGCCATAGTTCTGGCACAGCTGTTCTTGAAAAAGAGCCGTTTCTGTCAGAGCTCTCTCAGCCCCACCTGCCTCACAGGGTGTCGGTTGTGGGAAGGGGAAGGGGAAGGGGAAGGAGTTTGTAAGCCGCTCTGAGACTCCCTTGGGTAGTGAAGGGCGGGGTATAAATCCAATCCTTCTTCTTCTCTTCTTTTGGTCTTGGTCTACAATCTAACATCTAGATCAGTAGAAGGTTTGGCTTCTGGGGGAAGAGGCTTTGGGAGTCAGTGATTTTTGCAAGGGAATTGTCAGAAAAGTACTTCTATAGAGAGAACAAGGACTCCATTATATTAAAATGACTCTGAGGGAGAATTCAGATTCTCAGTCAAGGAAGCTACAGAACAATGGATACTGGAGAAGGATTTGGCAGAAGGTCTGAGTAGTCAGAGTGAACTCCCAGACAAGCCAAATAGTAAAAGGAGTTATTGCTTCTTAGGGACAAGGAGAATAACTTCCTGCCAGTGAAAGGGGTCGGGCAGAGAAACCTGGTCTGCGATAAAGGGGAGAGGCTTAGACACCTCAGGAGTCAGTGAAAAGCTGTAATATCTAAAGAGAAAACCTAGATCTCTGAAGGGAGAAACCGAGAAGCACTAAGACAAAGCTATTATCTAAGAAACTGTAGTCAAGATTGTGTGTAACAGCTGAAATATATAATAAACAAGAACCTTTCACTGAAAAGAGCTTGAAACTCAGAAACAACACTCTCTTGCATGTCCAAAAGCCTCAATTCTGTATATATTAGGAAGTTTTATCTGAGCAACCTCGGTCCCTTGAATCTTCATATTTATCTATTCCCTGCCTTGTTTAGTAAAATCTTCATTCTGTTTTTGAAAGTTAGTCTGCCTCAAGTGCCGTTTCACCAGGGTTTACAAAATAGGACAGCTCCCGTCTTTCCCTCAAGTCCCTGTACTGGGTCTAAAGCCTAAACCAAGATCTGTGACAGGGTGGAACAATTTAAGCTTATCAAACAAAGAAATGGAACGCCAAAAAAAAAAAAAGAAAAAAGTGCGGGGGGGGGGGGGACTCTTTTTTCCCCGTTTTTTTTCCTGAAACCTTTTTTGTTTTTTTCCGAGAAATTGGAAAAATTGAAAAAAGAATAGAAAAAAATTGATTATGGAACGTTTTATTTTAACATGATGAATAAAATATTTTAAGACAAGGTGTTCAAATATTTTCCCAATCATTTCTAAAATATATATATATGGTATCAGATTGATCTAATTTCTGTGCACTGAGGACAAGCAAGTCCTAGGTTACAAATTGAACTCTCCAATGCAAGAACAAGATGCATTTCTTCCTTTAGGAGGTGCTATTGTCACAAGAAAAGAAAAAGGTTTCAGTTTTGTTTTTGCATGTGGGTGGGTATTCTGTTTGTAATAATTGTTTGGATACACTATATTTTTAATATGCTAGTTGTGATAATTTCATGCCAATTAAAAATGTCCATAGTCATATTTTATGTTCCTAAAGTAACAGAATGACTTTCAATCTAGAAAAGACAAAAGAAATGCTAATGTAGCATTTTTTTCCAATTTTTCCGAAAATTTCCGTTTTTTTCCTAAAAAAACTGGGGGGAAACCGGGGTTTTTTCCAAGCTTCAAAATTTCCGGAAATTTTACATCTCTAGGAAAGAGACAGGGGCCTGTCACAGTCCCTGCGCTAGCTTGTGGGAGCAGTGGGAGCCCTGGCCGCTAGGTGTGGCCCCCTCCATGGTAGCACAAATTAAAGGTGCTCAATGTGCAACTCCATCGTCAGGAGATACTCTCTGAGCTGCTGGTGGCAGGCTATATCCAGTTTATTTTTGGTCCTGCCCCCCTCCCCGCAGGAGTATCGGACAGTTTTGGTGATGCTGAACAGGAGACTTTTCATGGCTGCTGGTTTTGTGACCAGCCTGGGGCACGGGGGGAGGGGGCAGTCTGTCCCTTCACAGGCTGTACAAAAGTAGAGTCCTCTTCCCTTAACTGTTGAAGAAGAAGCTCAAAGATGGGAGAGGCACAAGACAATTCTTGACAAGACAGCAAAGCAGAATGAGCAAAAAGAGGGTCAATAAAAACAGCAGAAAAGCACGAGTGAAGGTCTGGGGCAGACAAATAAGAAAAGCTGTGCACTGAATGAGATAAAGATTGTGGATCATGCAATTACTAATTATGCTGTCCACAGATTTCCTCATGAAGAGAATTCTGGCTGCCCTAAATTCTGCATTCCTGGAGAACATTTTGCATGTCACAGAACGTACTTGCAAGGGAACTGGAGTGAGGCTAGCTAATCTCAGCTTCGGCTTCTGGAAGTGGGGAAAGAGAAGACCCAGTGTGGTGCAGTGGTCAAGAGTGTTGAAATAGTAGTTGGGAGACCCGGGTTGAAGTCCCCACCCATGCCATGGAAGCTTGCTGGGTAACACCAGTGACACTCTCTCAGCCTAACCTCCCTCACAGGGTTGTTGTGAGGATAAAATGGAGGAGAGAATAATGTAAGTCGCTTTGCAGCCCGGTTGGTGAGAAAGGAATGATGTGCAAACCACCACTGAACTCCTTTACTGCAGATGAGGTGACACTGTTTGTCATAATAACCTTTACCGAGTTCCTTAATGCAGCTGACATAATCTGCATTATAGTGGAACCTTCCCTCAGAGAAAAGTGCTGCAAATGTTCAAGCCCTGCTCTGCTGTGGCCACATGGGTTTGTTGTTCCTGTACTCCAAGGATGATAAAGCCCACTGCAAGAAGCAGCCTACTAATACAAGGAAACACAGCACATTACTGTCCAAACTATATTTTACACAAAGTGATCTGGGGACCCACAAGACTATTCGATCCACTACAACCTGTTCTAGATAGTTCTAGGTAGTCAGCTGTGTTGGTCTAAAGCAGAAGAATAAATATAGAATCCAGTGGGACCTTTAAGACCAACCAAAGTTTATTCAAAGTATTCAAAACGTATTCAAAAACTTTTGAAAAAGCGTGCCTTGCACACCAAAGCTCAAACCTGTTCTAGAATTTATCTTCCGCTCTCAATATTGTTAGACTTTTTAATCCCACATCTGTAGTATCATGAAACCGAATGTGACAAATTGAGTCTGCAAGGCATATGCAATTTTTGGAAAGTCTTTGTTTGCCTACCTTGCCCGGAATGGCTCTGCCGGTAATCTACACTTGCCGGTCTTCGGTCTTTTGGTTCCTCGCTCCCTCCATCTGCAGGACAGCCAAAATAACAGAAGTGTATCAGGACAGTAGAAAAAACAGGGCAATGCAGCTTTTCTTCCATGCCTTTCCTGTCTCTTATAGAACAACAGAGGAAACAGGCCAACCAATGTTATCACGATTATAACAGAGAAAAGGACGCACCCATGTCAATATGACAGACAAGCCTTTATTGGCATATACAGGTAGATACAATAATATAAATACAAAATCCATGCAGAGTAAAATTAGAGTTGCAGAATAAATAAACAGAGTAACAGCATAATAAAACCTAATTCATAGTATCATTTATCAGGACGTGTGACCACGGCACTGCAAAGAAACTTTGGTACTATTTCAGTTATTTCTGTATCTGGGTTATCAAGCAAAAAAAGGACCTTAAAATCATCAGAGGTCTCTAAAAGTTGGGCTAATATGGGATTTAGAAGATCCCGATGGGATGCCAGATATAGAGGGCAATATGTGCAGTTCTTAGAAATGTATAGATGAAAGGGGATCTGCTTTAAATTTCTCTTGATGCCCCCCATAAACTTATGAACAAAATCACAATGCTACATTAGACTGCTGCAAGATGAACACAAACTGGATTAGTCTATGAAATGTTTTTTTTCATTCTCCCCTGAACCTGCTTCAGCAGGGAGGGTGGGATATAAATTAAATAAATATATACATTCTGTTAAAAGAAACCAACACAAATACACATTTCTTGTATTGTGCAGCAGCTTAGAAAAAGCTGCCACAACACAGAGCAGATAAAAATCAGTGATTTTTTAATCAGTTAAAAATTGGACTACAAATTTTAAACTGGATTTTGTTATGAAATGCTTTCTTGAGGGAAAATTTAAATGATAACTTTAAGTACATTATAGTTCCAAGATACCTTATCATGGAATAGGGATTTACAATGTTACAGAAAAAAAATTGCAAACAAGTTCCAACAGTTCAAGGACTAGTGATCGCTCTTATGGGATCCGCCCTGAGCCTTCGAGGTAGGGCGGGATATAAATTCAAAGACAAATAAATAAAATAAATAAATGGGGCTGTAGAGATTTCTGTATAAACAGTTTAGGTTAATCATTCTGTCTACATCATGAGAAGTGTTCCTTCTGAGGACGAAGCTGCACTGAACTTGAAGCTGATGAAAACCTGACATTGAACTTGAAGCGGACAAAAATCCATTAGAACAGGTGTCCAGTTTTTAGGGATGGTGTTCTGTCTACCAGGCTCTTGGACGGGCCATATAGATTATGCTGCACATAGGTTATGAAAAGGCTATCCTTTGTATCCTTAGATTTTACAGGAAGAGAGGAGGTTGCAAGGTTCCTCCAACTCTGGAAATTTTTAAAATGAAATTGATGCCTCAGCTTCAATATGGAGCAGCAGTTTGGGGCTCTGGAAATCTCCAGTCCTTGGGATTTGCTCTGAACAAGTCTGCCCACCTTGTTCCTCCTGCAATATATTCAGCTATGTTCACAACAGAATTACCTCTGCCTTGACAAATGACCTTGGTTTACTACGCAGCCATTAACTATTGGATGAAATTTATCTTTTGTACATCTCCGGGCCTCCTAACTTGGATATATGGGGGGCATGAAGGCTAAGTCATGGCCAGTGTTCCTTCTAAGCTGAGTTAGTGTGAGCTAGCTCACAGTTTTTTAGCCTCTGGCTCACACATTTTTATCTCAGCTCAGGAAAGACGGCTCCAGAGCAAACTAATTTATGCAGAAGCCAACTCGCTCGCTCACAGCTTTAATGCCAGCCGCTCACAAAGTAGAATTTTTGCTCACAAGACTCCACAGCTTAGAGGGAACACTGGTCATGGCATGTATTTAATCTTGGATTCTCAGAAGAATATCTGAGGCGCTTTGGGTTTCATACAGCTAAATTTTTAGTAAAACAAAAACTGTTAGACCAGAGTGCCCAAGCAACATTGGATTAGCAGGAATCTTCTTTTACAGTCAGTTATTTCCATCTCTCCTGACTCTTCCAGCGTCCTTTACAGCTATAGGGAATTATGAGTATAGAAAGGCTTTCCCTAAGGCATGCCTAGATATTCTACCGCTCGCAGTTCCAGAAGGTCACTTCAATGGGATTCCATGTAGTGAAAGAGGTTTCCCTTTGACGGTAGGTCCACTGAGCACTTGTCCCGCATCACATTCCAGTGCCTGAGATCTGAGGCTGGATGTAAAAATGTATCTCATTTCCGTGGGGAAGGTCAGCAGGATGAATTAGTATTGCTACTGGCAGATAGGGAGAACTTTATTACTTTCCAAAGGGCAAGGTTTGTTGCCCGTCATAAAGATAAAGATGATGATGAGGCATGCCAGTCTGAGTATGGCTGACCTGCACACCAACTCCTCTGCTCTGGGTAATTAGCCATTTGAGATATTTTAAGTGATCATTATGTATTTTAATATTTCCTTTGAAAATGTCTGGAATTTTTTTCGCTTTATTTTGATTGAACTGTTGTTGCTACGGCTTATTCACCGACACAATGAAGACAGACTTGGCATGAAATTCAGAAACAGCACTGTGCCTAGCTCATTTTATGGCAAATATTTATGTATTTTATTTAAAACATTTTATGTCACCTTTCTATTCAATTAAGGGCCCCCAAAGCAGAAAGCAAAAACTCTAAAATAAGTTTTTATATACACACACACCACACATAAAAAGGAAGGATGGTCAGTGAAGGAACACCAAACGCAGAAGACAATGACAGACAGGGACCATTCCCACATTATGGCCTTGCCTTCATTTAGTGGCAATTTGAGGCTGGATCTGTTGTTTCGGGTCTGCTGGAGGGGTTTCACAATAGTGCCTCCCATCATGCATCTCTGCTCCCTGTTTTCAGCCTCCTAACATGCAACATATTGGTGATGCCATAGCCTTTCTTCTCTCTCTCTCTCTCTCTCTCTCTCTCTCTCTTTTTCTGGTGTGGTCGCTCTGGCTCTTTCTCTCCCTCTCTGTCTCTGAAGAAGAAAAAGTGTAAAGGTAAAGGTAAAGGTTCCCTTGCTCGAAAGCCAGTCGAATCCGACTCTAGGGTTGCGGTGCTCATCTCCGTTTCCAAGCCCAAGAGCCAGCGCTGTCTGAAGATGTTTCCGTTGTCATGTGGCCGGCATGACTAAACACCAAGGCGCACGGAACGCTGTTACTTTCCCACTGAAGCGGTACCTATTTATCTACTTGCAATTTCTTGCTTTTGAACTGCTAGGTTGGCAGGAGCTGGAACCAGAGACGGGAGCTCACTCCGTCATGCGGCACACTCGGGTCCCCAACTGCTGAACTACTGACTTTTCACAGCCTGCAGTTCAGCGTCTTAACCAGTTGAGCCACCGCAGCTCCTTAGAAAAAGTATGCTTGCACACAAAACCTTATACCTGGAATAAAACATTGCTGGTCTTCTTAAAAGTCCGAGACACCATTTCCCCCCTCTCTGTGTCTCTTCTCCTCCTCCTCCCTCCCCAGAGGATGAGGAGGGGGTGAGGAGCCCTCAAATAATTGAGGGAAGGCTTTCTTTCTCTTCTCTGAAGCAGGAAATAGGAGAGACTGCCCATAAGGAGCTGCAATGTTAGAAACAGGAAACAGCACAGGGTCAGTAGCTCTTGGGCCGGAGTGAAAGCTTGCAGGGGTCAGACCCAGCCCACGGGCCATATGTTTGACATCCCTGCTCTAAAGTGGAGTGTTTAACCTGGAGAATGGGAGATTTTCACTTCCTTATGATTTCATAAATATCTGCTTCACTTATCTTTGGGAAATGAAATAACTATACAATCATTCATTTTTGATACTGATATAAAATTAATCTGAAAAAGTTTTCAAAATAAATGTTTTAAAATGTACAGTGTATAGAACTTCATAAATTGAAACCTAAATCTATCTTTGAGTTGTAAAGAATTAGTTGTACTAACCAACAAGAAGTGTAGAAAGCTATGGTTTTCCTGATTAGTGATTTAAATTTGATTTGATTTAAATCACATCCACCCTGCTGCAACAGTAGAAACTAACACAGAAGTAAATCTTTGGGGATAGATGAAGACATGGAAATATTATACAATTAATTACATGCATTCTTCAGCAATCAAATTATCACATTGGCAACACCATTATGCATGTCAATACCTATACTGACATTGAAAAACTGGATACAAATAACAAAGAAGAGAAAAAAATACAACTAAATGTGTGCAAATATCACAGCCACTTTAACAAATAGTTTTCACACTAATTAAATAAGTAATTCCAGAGTAATTTTTTCCAGAGCATTTAAAAATGGACATTGCATAGAAATCATGCCAAAATCTACAAAGTGTCATAGCTGGTGGAAGGGGGAGAAGCTGATGAATAGTCTGTTGCTGTAACAGAATCTTAACTTTCGTTTCTCGCCTTATCTGCTAGCTTCGGCTGCTGACCTTGGTACCTTGCTGCTGCTTTTGCTGGGAATGCAAACCCGTTAGCTTAGGCGGCCTTTGGCTTATTCCCTGATTGGCCCAGTCCCATCAGGGGGACCCCTTTGAATTTTGTATAACTCCCCATTCCGCACGCTTGCAATCAGTTCTGACACAGAGTGTGAGCACAGATGACCTGCCTTTACTGTCTCAATAAACTTGAACCTTTCTGAAGGAACGTTGTTGAGAACTGATTGCTGTGGGACTGACACAAAGTTCACAAGACTTCATCCGCTCACTGAAAGCTGCACCCCTTGACAACCTGGTGACTTTCAACTGCCACGTGATTAATGCCTGGTGACTTCTGTATTTGATAGGTCTAACCTTGTAAAGAACACAGTCATCTGCAAGTCATTTTCACTCTCTTCTTCGGGTACTCAGAAGCCTTAGCACAGAACCTGGTTGTGAAAGGATGCTGCCAGAATAGTGAGATAAGCTTCTTAAGTGAAGCCTGCATATGAGTCATGATAGTTTTTATAGGGTGAAAAGCAGGAATCTGAAGTGGAGCAGGAGAGAAAGAGACGGTATAACACCCAAAGCTGCACATATGTCCTCACATTTTTGTAAGCAAATGGAACTTGTCTATCACAGGCCCAAACTTTTTATGTCAGAACGATGGGTCTCCTGCTTCTTTTACATACGGCCCTTGATGAGGCTGGTCTGCCCGCCCTCAGAAGGGACATATCCAGAGGTCATTTCGGGGGGGATTGCGGGGGATTGCAGTTCCCCCGGGTGAGGTACAGTGGAGCTGCAAGGCCGGCGGCGGCGGCCAGGACCGTTGGGGGTGGGGTGTGTGGCCTTATGACACACTTCCGGTGATGTCAGGGGGTGTGCCTTATGACACACTTCCAGTGATGTCAGGGTGTGTGGCATATGCTAATGAGTTATGCTAATGAGTTCCCCTAGCTCTTTTTCTACGAAACAACCCCTGGACATATGTGACAACCTAACATTCAACATTTGGCATTCTGGGCACTGTAAAGCCCAGAATGAACCAAGCACCATGGTTCTCAGCGTACACGGGGGTTTAAATTATGTCTCGGCCAAAATATCTCTGCCTCTTCTCCCCTGCTCCACAGTGCCTCCTGCCACAATATCATGAGCTGAAGGGAGGCAAGGCCACGGTGTTCTGTGTTTGCCAGAGACTGGCTCCAAGGAGGGCCGGGAGAAGTGCATTCATAGAAGCATAGAATCATAAAGTTGGAAGGGACCTCCAGGGTCATCTAGTCCAACACCCCTGCACATTTCCAAGAAATATACAAATACCTCCCCCTCCACACCCCTAGTGACCAGTGTTCCCTCTAAGCTGAGTTAGTGTGAGCTAGCTCACAGTTTTTTAGCCTCTCGCTCACACATTTTTGTCTTAGCTCAGGAAGGATGGCTCCAGAGCAAACTAATTTATGCAGTAGCCAAACTGCTGGCTCACAACTTTAATGCCAGTAGCTCACAGAGTAGAATTTTTGCTCACAGGACTCCATAACTTAGAGGGAACATTTCCCAGAAGATGACAAAAAAAAACCTCCAGGATCTCCAGCCAAACTGGCCTGGAGAAAAATTGCTTCCTGACCCCAAAGTCATTGGGGTCAGGAGGCATTCCCCTGGGCATATAAGAAAGGGCCACAAGTACTAAGCACTGAAGCAGCCCTTCCTGCCCTCCCTCTCATGCTCTGCCTAAGTTCCCTCAAATTAATGTAGCTCCTTGTAACTGCTATCTGAATAAGTACCTTCAATGATGGCAAAAACCCTGAAACCCAGACATCCATTTCCCCTCAAGCACCCTTTCTTGACAGGCTAAGTGCATAAGAACACAAGAGAAGCCATGTTGCATCAGGCCAATGGACCATCCAGTCCAACACTCTGTCACAAAGTGGCCAAAACCCAGGTGAGCCAGAAACCCTCCTACTGTGCCACCCCAAAAGCACCAAGAATACAGAGCAGCACTGCCAGTTTGTGTTCCACCTATACTTTGTGGTTAATAAACACTGATGGACTTCTGCTCCCCTCTTGAAGCTGTCTATGCTTGTAGCTGCCACCACTTCCTGCAGCACTGAATTCCACGTGTTAATTACTCTTTGGGTGAAGAAGTACTTCCTTTTATCTGTTCTAAACCTACTGCTCATCCGTTTCATTGAGTGCCCACGAGTTCTTGTATTGTAAGAAAGGGAGAAAAGTACTTTTTTCTCTTCCTTCTCTATCCTGTGAATAATTTTGTAAACGTCTATCAAGTCACCCCTCGGTCATTGTTTCTCCTAACCTCTTTAATCTTTCTTCATAGGGAAAGTGTTCCCATCCCCATAATCATTTTAGTTGCCACACCATACATTCATACAGGGGCATTATGATACTGGTTGCAAACAAGAAGAAGCAGCGTTGGTTTTATACCCCCCTTTTCACTACCCAAAGAAGTCTCAGAGTGGCTTACAATTGCCTTCCCTTCCTCTCCCCACAACAGACACCCTGTGAAATAGGTGGGGCTGAGACAGTTCTGAGAGAACGGGGACTGGCCCAAGGCCTCCCAGCAGGCTTCATGCAGAAGAGTGGGGAAACAAACTCGGTCATCCAGATTAGAGTCTGCCACTCTGAACCCATATACCACGCTGGCTCTCAAAACCTCAGTTGTCGGGAGAAGGGGCTCATCTCCCCCCCCCCCGCAAGGCAGAAGTCTGGCCCACCTTCCTGGCTACCCTGCTTCCTGCCTTTTAAAGGATTTCCTGCTGGTGGGGCAGGCCTGGGTTCCTTTAAAGCCCTATGAGAAAGGGTGTGGTCCTGCTGGTTGTGAGTAGCAGAGGTGGTTGGGTTCCCAGCCCGGAGGCCTTTGCTTTCTGCACCTCTCCATCCTCTGCCTGCACCGGCCTGAGAAGGATGGGGGTGCTGCTGGCCTCACCTGTGGCAGAGCGCTGCGTCCTCTCTGTGCTGCATCCACCCAGCCCTTTCTCACCTGCTCTGGTGGCTGGCTGTAGCGGCTTTACCCACTGGCAGGGCCTGTGCCACCTGCCCCCAGGACCTTCCCCCAGCCCAGTAAGTTTGGGGGTGGGCCTCTCACCCCAGACACGTGTATGAAATATTTTCTCCTCTACAGTAAGTAAAGCCCCTTATCTTAAAAAGCATTTACTCGTTACTCATTTTCTGGTGGAAAAAAATGGAAAGTCAAGGAAGCATCTTAATTAGAAAAGATTTTAGGGATTGTTTAAGACTTGCCAAAATAGATATTTATAGCATTATACTGGACGAACCAGCATATTAATTGCCATCTGTCTTGTAAATTTCCTTTCTTTCCTGCCTTCAATATATCCATTTGTAGTTAATAAATGTTAACCTTTTTTGCAACAATGGTCTTGTGCTTTCATGAGGAAAATGCCACAAAGCCCAGAGGTTTAGAATTGGGCGTGCATGTGTGAATGGCCACACACATGTACTTCCCCCTAGTCTCTGGGTATCTCCTACACTGTGCAGACACAACGATGGTGCCACAGACAGGCTGCATATGAGCATTCATCCCAAGTCTTCCCCGACTGCCACCAGCCACCTCTGTTGCCATTTCATCACCTGCAACCCCTCAGTGATCCTAAGGCTCCCTAGGCCTCTAACATCTGAAATCTGCTTGTGTCATTTCTCCCTGCCAGAGGTTTTAATTAGAGTTTCAACAGGAGCACCAACCATATCAACAGGAAAATCCCCTAGACCAGTGGTGGCGAACCTATGACACAGGTGCCAGAGGTGGCACTCAGAGCCCTCTCTGTGGGCACGTGTGTCATCACCCCAGCCAGGCCCAGACCATCATTAAAGTGTCGAATTCTCTGCCAAATAATTTTAAGTCAATGAAAGCATTTGGGATTCCTTTCCTTACTTTGTTTGGATCATCTTAAATTAACGTATGGGTTGTTAACCTCAGTATTCAGGTTAAATTGCCGTGTTGGCACTTTGCTTTCCTTACTTTGTTTGGATCATCTTAAATTAACGTATGGGTTGTTAACCTCAGTATTCAGGTTAAATTGCCGTGTTGGCACTTTGCGATAAATAAGTGGGTTTTGGGTCACAGTTTGGGCACTCGGTCTCTAAAAGGTTCGCCATCACTGCCCTAGAGATATCAGAAAGTCATTTGGATCCATCTGGCTCCAGGGACATCATTTTAATAGATTCCCCACTTCTGCAGTTTTTTTTCAGTAAACCTATGCCAAAGCAAATAGTGATTTTATGACGATGATGAAGAAGAGGAGGAGGAGGAAGAGGAGGAGGAGATTGGATTTACACCCCACCCTTCACTCAGAGTCTCAGAATGGCTTCCAATCACTTTCCCTTCCTCTCTCCACAACAGACACCCTGTTAGGTAGGTAGGGCTGAGAAACCTCTGAGATAACTACTTTTGAAAGAACAGCTCTCAGATAACTTTGACTGATCCAAGGTCACCCAGCAGCTGCATGTGGAGGAAGAGTGGGGAAATCAAACCTGGTTCTCCAAGATTAGAGTCCACCACTCTTAACCACTATACCAAACTGGAACAATAATCACTTCTTTCTCCTTTGGATGAGTTTCCTCCCGCTCAAAACAAGATACCAGATCAAGAGTGTGACCCACAGAATGTGTGCGGCCAGTTCTTACCTGAGATAGGCCCATGGCTGTCACAGAGGCCATGAAATCCTGAGCCTGCCATGGCAAGGCAGCCTTGGCATGAATGCTGAAGCCCCCCCCCCCCAGAACAACGAGCCTAGTGATCCTCAATATCACTCCCAAGACCCCCCTCCTCTGCCAGGGAGACTGTGAGGCAGCAGGGATGGGCACAAACCTTGCCACGAACCTAATTTTGTCACGAACATGGCCGGTTAGTGGTTCGTGAGGCCTTGGCTCACGAGATCGCGTCACCCATGAACCGCCATGTTTGTCATGGAGGTTTGTTAGTTTCGTGGAACAGTTCATGACCCAGACACGCTGGCGTGTAATGGGAAGATTTTATAGCCCAACAGATTCTTATGATCACCGCCATCCCCTTGGCTGGAAGAAGTACCAAAAAAGACAACTGCCCACAAATGGTTCCATCTCCTTACCTGGCCTGTTCTTCTCCTACCACCATACCTTCCCCTATCCCACACACTATTCTATTTTTATTTATTCTGTTTTTACTTTGTTCTTATTCTGTTTTTATTTCAGTCATTCCCAATGGATTTGACCTCAGAGCAGCTTGTAATCTGGCAAAGACTTATTCATGATTCCATCTGGCAAGGCAAGAATAGTCTTGTTCACCACCTTCCAGAGATCCAAAACTCAATTCCTGGGCTGCATCTCTACTATCAGCCTGCCCAGCACTAGTGTTCTTTTGAATGGATTAATAAACTGGGTTATCTTTCGTGAAGGATGTGCTTGAGAAACTGCCACTACAATACCCCTGTGGACTTCTTGACACCTAAGGTTCTGGAGTGTTCACTTATGCATAACGCACCAAGGATTCTGGGATGCTTGGAACACCAGACTGGCTCCAGGAAGTTACTCAACATCATTTGTCCTACCTCATCATTCACGCCTTTAAAAATGTAATTCAGTATTTGTTTTTCAGGAATGGACATGGAAACATGTGAACGGTGGCTGGAATAGTATGCTTCTCTTTATCCTTAAAGAGTTTATTAGAGTTCTGCTAGATGCTGCCAAATTCTGCGCAGCCCAATGGTGGAAGTCCTGTACTGCTCCTTCCCACAATCATTGCATTGTATGCTTGGATATGGCCATTATGTGCAAAACATACTGACCAGGTACTGCGGGTCAATAGTCTGAATATGAAAAACAACTCTTTGGAAATACGGATGCCCTCTATGACTTATGCTGATAAAAATACATATATCATGCCAAAGGCACAGTTATAAAATGATGTTTATTTGCTGTACTAGCAGAGTATGAAATCGTATGCATGTTCAACTCTGTATTTTCTATTATCTGTCATTTTAGTGATGGTGTTCCTGGGGTGGTTTGTGGCTTGCTTCAGCACACATAGACTGTTTGCCTGGCATTATAGTTTCTTTCCAAATTAAAGTGATTTCTTCTTTGCATTTCTTCTTCCTATTGTGTTGGCTTTTCATTCTACCTAATTTATGATGCCTAAGTGTTTGCCTATTTGGTTATTCCTTCCTTTCATGGAAAAAATATTCATAGAAAATTCAGATTTTTAAAAAAACAACACATTCCATCAAGATTTCAAATGTAGTAAAAAATATTCATAGAAAATTCAGATTTTTTAAAAAAACCATTCCATCAAGATTTCAAATGTAGCCCCAGAATAAGATTTATGTAAAGATAGTAGGAATAAGGCCTGTTGTGGAAATAAATACAATGAGCTCTAGAAAGAGGCTCTGAGTGGGTGCCCTGACCTTGTGAACTCAGCATGAATTTGCTGTGGCAACCTCAGCAGGGTATAATGACACAGAGTCCACCATTTTCTCCAGGGGATCTCTGCCATCTGAAGAGCAGTTGTAATTCTGAGTGATCTCCAGCCCTCACCTGGAGATTGGCAATGATGGTTCCTCAGGAGGAAATGGCTGGTTTAAGGGTCTAGTCTATGGCATTGTACCTGTCTGAGGTCCAACCCCTCCTCAAACCCCACCCTCTTTAGGGTCCACCCCTCAAATATCCAGGACTTTCCCAACTTGAAGGTGGCAACCCTATCTCCTTCCCAGCCAACCACCGACTTACCTTTATCTGGCCCTCTGACTTCAGGTTTCCATCTCCTCCCCCCTCCCTGCAGCCTCCACCTAGGAAGAGTACAGTCTTTCTCCGCAGTGAGGACCAAAGCAGCTCACATAATTCTCTCTCCCTTTTGATCTGCACAACAATCCTGTAAGGTAGGTTAGGTTAGGCTGAAAGTCTGTGACTGGTCCAAAATCACCCACTCAGCTTCCACAGCAAGAACCTGAGTCTGGCAGACCCTGCTCTGAAGTGCTAACTGCTATCCCACACTGGCTGTGGTATTGCCTGGTATCACAACTGAATTCCAGACTACAGAACTCTCTCTTCCCCTGGAGAAAATAACTGCTTTAGAGGGTGGGCTCTATGGCATTCTGTTCAGCTGAGGGCTCTCCCGTCCCCAAACTCTGGCTTCCGTAGACTCCACCACAAAATCTCCTGGAACTGGCAACCCTAGTCAGGACTGGCCCCAATGAGTTCCCCACGAAGGCCAAAGTAGGGGCCTCCTCCCCATGTTTTTACTGACAGAACCAAGCTTGATTGCCTAGCAACAGCCACTGAGGGGGGAAGGTGAGCTGCATAGCAGAAGAGAATGGTTTGATGGCCACTGGCCCACCTCAGTAGCCAGCCAGCCACAGGGGAGCCAAGCATCTTTGTCAGGAGAAACATCTGTTTTGGCAGTTTATTCTGACAGACAGAAGATTGGCCGAGCTGGCAGTGGGTGGGGGAGACAACCCAGCCCCCAGCCAATGGTACTACTCTATATCTATATCTATATCAGAAGATAGATAGAAGATAGATAGATAGATAGAAGATAGAAGATAGATAGAAGATAGTAGATAGATAGATAGATGATAGATAGATGATAGATAGATGATAGATAGATGATAGATAGATGATAGATAGATAGATAGATAGATAGATAGATAGATAGATAGATAGATAGATAGATAGATAGATCCCTTATATATAATTGAGTAAGACGGAGCGTAAGACTGAGCGGAGACAAAACGCGGTCCGTCAGCCATTGGCTGGTCAGCTGCTGCTCAAGGCTGCTGCCATGCCATTGGCTGGGAGGCGGTTAGTCATGAAGCCCTTTCTCAACCATCCTTTTTAAAATTGCTACTACATGGAGATGAAATTGTCCACTAGAACCCTAAGAGCTCTCTCCATCACTTCAGAACCCACCTGTTCCTATGTGGTTAGGATTCCCACCCACCCCAAGCATAGATTAGTTTTCATTTATTTAAACAATCTCTTTTTTGTTCAAGTTTGTGGATTGTTTTAGGTTGTATAAGAACATAACTGCATCAATTTAATCAGAGATTCTTTAACTATTTCATCCTGCATTTTCAATTGCATCAGCATACCATATATTTTCTTAATAAGTTTCTTTTTATAGAACATTTTATACAAATTTTCATTAAATGAAACAGATTTAGTCAACTTGTTATTCACATTCCATATTTTACTCCAGTGTGATAAGTCTATGTTATAACCTAGATTTTGCATCCATGTAATCATACATTCTTTAACTATCTCACCCTGCATTTTCAATACAATATATTTTCTTAATGTTTCTCTCTTATACATAATATATTGTACATAATATTTTTTCAAATGCACCTTGTTCTAAATAAAATCCATCTATCTGCTTATCCTTACTATATCTAGATTCCACTTGTACTCTAGTCCACCAATCTAAATTTATTTCACTTTTCTTTCATTCTTCCTGAGACTTTAAAATATTTCTATCATCTAGCATTTCTGCATATCTGATAACTGCTTGTTTTGAAGTCAATACTGGTTGAGAGAAAGCTTCCACTGGCGATACCCATCTTGGAATTTTAGTATATAACACTGGACATATCTTTTCCCAGGTTGTCAATAATGATCTTCTTATTAAATGATTTTTAAAATATTTATGTCCAGAAGCTTTCCCATTCCATGGGAATCCATGCCATCCAAGTTTTAAGTCACGTCCTTCTAGAGCAGTGGTTCTCAACCTGTGGGTCACGACCCCTTTGGGGGTCGAACGACCCTTTCACAGGGGCAGGGGTCATTTCGTAGAAAAAGAGCTAGGGGAACTCATTAGCATAACTCATTAGCATATGCCACATCCCCTGACATCAGGGGCCCGGCGGTGGACCTGCAAGGCCAGCGGGAGTGTGAGGAAGCCCTGTGAAGGCCCTACCTGGCCCCAGGCAGGCAGGGGTGGGGAGAGGTGGGGAGGAAGCAACTTACCCTCCCTCTTCTCCTGCCTCCTCCTGGCTGAATGAGGGCTGGAAGCGGGGCGGCCGGAAGCAGGGGGCGGGGCTTTGTCATGTGCCCCGTCCCCCTGCACCTCACTCGGGGGAACTGCGTTCCCCTGTGTTCCCCCCCGAAATGACCTCTGCACAGGGGTCGCCTAAGACCATTGGAAAACACAAATTTTCGATGGTGTTATGATAGCAATTAAAATTATTTTATGGAGTTCCGTCACCACAACATGAGGAACATGACCCCTGGGTCGCGGCATTAGGAAGGTTGAGAACCACTGTTCTAGAGTCAGCAGCCTATGATTTTCGAGTAAAATCCATTCTCTCAGCCAAACCAAATTTGTTGCCCTATAGTAATTCTTCCAAATTGGTACTTCAGATCCAGCATTATCTTTTGCATCCTGCAAGGCTTACAATTTAATTCTTGGTTTTTTTCCTTGCCATATAAAGTGTTGTGTCAGTTTATTCAATTCATCAAAAAAGTTTTGTTTTATATATCGGCAGAGTCTGGAATAAAAACATCAAACGTGGTAGAATATTCATTTTCAAAATTGCTATTCTACCCAATAGTGATACTTGGATCTTTGTCCATTTCTCTAAATCTTTTTTAATATGTCTTGTAACACTTTATTATAGTTATCTTTCATCAGAGAGCTACATTTTGCTGTTATATTAATACCCAAGTATTTGACTTTCTTTTCCAGTTGAAATCCAGTTAGTTCTGCTATTTCACATCTTTGTTTCGATTTCATGTTTTTTGTGATCATTTTCGTCTTCTGATAATTTATTTTCATTCCTGTCATTTCCCCATATTCAGTAATCCGATTCATTAATTGTTGTACCGAGTCCATTGGATCTTCTAAGATAAATACCAAATCATCAGCAAAGGCTTGTAATTTATATTTATTTCCTCTTATTGACATCCCTTTAATACAAGAGTCTTCCCTAATAGTTCTTGCCAGCACTTCCAACATTAATACAAACAACAGTGGAGATATTGGACAGATTTTCCAACATGCCACGTGATCAAAGGATCTGTTCCTCTGATCTCGAGGTACTTGAAAACCCGACATACTTTTTCTTCACTTGCATTTTTTTTGGCAGTTTAAGAGCTTCTCTGGTAACACCCCCTTGTAATTTTTCCCAGCTATTCAGAGGACTATCACTTGCTTAACCTTCTGTCCAGAAATGAAAATCACATCTCTCCAACAGTTGCCAAATATATCTCGGCTACACTAAAAATTCCAGTTTACTGCCACTAATTCAGTGTCTAGTTAAATATACAGTGATTCTGTGGCTAGTTTTATTTTGATATTTTAAATCATGTATTCAAAATTTACTTTTCCCTAGAGTTTAATGTTCTTTCCCCCCATGTATTTCTTTTATATTTATATTGTCTAAAAGCATGTGTGCTATTTAGACTTCCTTTAATAAATGAATGGAAAATAAAAGAAGCTCTTTCACAACCCACCACTTATGTACTGATTTCCACACAAAAAACCCTCAGCACATGTAGAGTGAGTATTGAAGGATTGTTGTTGAGGTGTTTTGTATGTTTTATACATTTCTGTTCTGTTTTGTTTTCTGCATTTGCTTACATCCACAGGATTTCCTCTCCTTCCCACTGAAGCTCAAAATGTACTCTGAAATGCTGCTCATGGAACTCTGGGGGATCCTCAGAAATTGCATGGGAGGTTGGAGATCTGTAGCGAGAAGATAGAATCAGCAGGA
>NW_015174889.1:53532-96082 GCF_001447785.1 Gekko japonicus | reverse complement strand
TCTGTCCACTGAAATCCTCCAACAGATTCAAACAATTGTATTTCTCCACAATGTAATAACCCAAAACATAAAAGAAACCTCTTCAATTTTATTCCTGTGTTGTAGCAAGAAGATTTTTTGGGCACAGACAGGGAATAATTTTAAAGGGATTTTACTTATATTTTAGTATTTTATATTCTAACTAGGAATAAGGCCCATTGTGGAAATAAATAAAACAAGCTCTAGGAAGTGGCTGTGGGCAGATGCCTTGGCCTTGGGCACTCAGTGTCAATTTGCTGTGGTGACCTCAGGAGGGTATAATGATAAAGGGCTTACTGTTTTCTCCAGGGGAACTGATCTCTGCCATCTGAAGAACAGTTGTAATTCTGAGTTATCTCCAGCCCTCACCTGGAGATTGGCAACAATGGTTCCCCTGGAGGAAATGGCTGGTTTGGAGTGTGGACCTATGGCATTGTACCTGTCTTGGAGGTAGCAATCCAATCTCCTTCCCAGCCAACCATCCACATACTGTAATCTACCCCTCTGACTTCAGCTTTCCATCTCCCCACACACACACCTGGAGCTTCTACCTAGGAAAAGTGCAATATTTCTTCTTCTCAGTGAATAGAATAGAATAAAATAAAGTTTATTTTATGTGGCCATTGGCCGTCACAATTTTATATAAAACTGGATCCCTAATATCTTAAAATATACATTTAATTATTAAATTCAGTGAGAATTAAATTCATTTGTACAATATCTAAAATATTTAAAATGTCTCAAGTTAAAATTGTATACAGATTTTGCAAATTCCAATTCCAATTGTAACAATGTTAATGCTTTGCATCTCAGTAAGATGCATTCTTAAGAACCACCTTTGCTCTAGCTTTCCTGGCTGCTACCTCAAGAAGTGCTACCTTATAAGATATCAAAGGATTCATGTCTGACAACAGGAAAATTAGCTTATCGCTATCAGAAAAATTGTGCAGTTGATTAAGTATTTGAGATAAAAATCTATTTCTAAGATCTGAATATAGTGGACAAACCATTATGTAGTGAAATAGATTTTCAATAGAAGTTCCACATAGACAAATACATTGTTCTAGGGGAATTTTTAGATAGCTTCCCATCAGTACTTCTGATGGCATGTTCTGAAATCGTAATCATAAAAATACAGAGCGGATTTTATCCTTACTTAATAGGGCACAATAACAACGTTTGCTAAATGATTCACTTGGTAACAACTGGTATTTCCTCCATGATTTCAGGATAGCTAAATGGGCTCAAGCCCTGATTGACGGGGTACCAAGTTCTCCCCGCAATAAGGTTGCTGGTGTCCCTTTAGGCAGGGCCAGAAGATGCCACAAAAAAAGTTTTGAATTGTCTCCAAACTAGCAAGTGTTTGTTCTTTCCAGCCCCAAAGTTCTATTCCATACAATATATGGGAGATAACTACAGTCTTTCTCCACAGTGGGGACCCAACTAGGAGGGAAGCGACCTCAACAGGATATAATGACACACAGTCCACCCTGCAAAGCAGCCATTTTCTCCAGGGGAACTGATCTCTACCATCTGGAGAGCCGTTTTAATTCTGAGTGATCTCCAGCTCTCACCTGGAGATTGGCAACAATCATTTCCTAGGAGGAAATGGCTGGTTTGGAGGGTGGAGTCTATGGCATTGTACCTGTCTGAGGTCCTACCCCTCCACAAATCCCACCCTCTCCAGGCTCCACCCCTCAAATCTCCAAGAATTTCCCAACTTGGAGTTGGCAACCCTATCTCCTTCCCTACCATCAACCTACCATTATGTGCCCCTGATCTCTACCATCTGGAGAGCAGTTTTGATTCTGAGTGATCTCTGGCCCTCACCTGGAGATTGGCAGCAATGGTTCTCCAGGAGGTAAAGTACAGTCTTTCTCTGCAGTGGAGACCAAAGCAGCTTACATCATTCTTCTCTCCCCATTTTGATCTGCACAACCTGCCTGTGAGTTTGGTTAGGCTGAAAGTCTGTGACTGGTCTGAAATCACCCACTCAACTTCCACAGCAAGAACCTGCGTCTGGAAGACCCTACTCTGAAGTGCTAACTGCTGTTGTAATTCTGAGTGATCTCCAGCCCTCACCTGGAGAACTCCTTTTGTTGCTCACCTGGAGAATGGCAGCAACAGTTCCCCAGGAGAAAATAACTGCTTTGGAGGGTGGACTCTATGGCATTCTGTTCAGCTGAGGCCTCTCCCCTCCCCAAACCCTGACTTCCATAGACTTCACCACAGAATATCCAGGGATTTCCCAATCTGGAGCTGGCAACCCTAGTCAGTACTGGCCCCAATGAGTTCCCCACAAAGGCCTGGAAAGGCCTTCCTTCCTTTGCCTTTTTACTGACAGAACCAAGCCTGGTTGCCTAGCAACAACCACTGAGGGAGAAGTTAGTTCCACAGGAGCCAAGAAGTATCTCCCATCAGGAGAAACAGCCATTTTGATGGTTTATTCTGTGAGGGAAGAGTGTCCAGGCTGGCAGTGGGCGGGGGAGAGGATCTGGCGGCAGTGCTGGGGGGTGGGGGGAGTATGAACCACTGCCGCTAGCCCTGTTGCTGTTTCCAAGGCTGTGGCATTGCAAGAGGCAGGGAGGAGCCACTGCCATCCTCACCACTGCTCCCTCGCATGTAGTGCACAGTCAGCGGGGGGAGGAGAAGGAATGGCAGTTTTCAGGGGTATTGCTGCCTCCAGGCCAGCTATTGCTGTGTTTCAGCCATGGTGTTGTGGGGGTGGCCACCACTCCAGGCCCACCACTGCTTCCTCTCTGGCAGGAAGGGGTAGGAAGCAAGAGAGAGGATGAGGAATCAGCATTTTTGCTGCCACTACTGCTTTCCCCACCTTTGATTCCCCCCCAAAAAAACAGAAACAGTGGTCCTTTCCACACTTGGATCTCATCCCTGGTTTTATCACAGTTCAACTCGCGACACAACACCTTGCATTTATCCCTGGAAGAAGAAGAAGAAGAAGAAGAAGAAGAAGAAGAAGAAGAAGAAGAAGAAGAAGAAGAAGAGATTGGATTTATACCCCGCCCTTCACTTGGAGTCTCAGAGCGGCTTACAAACTCCTTTCCCTTCCCCTCCCCACAACAGACACCCTGTGAGGTGGGTGGGGCTGAGAGAACTCTGACACAAACTGCTCTTTTTCAAGGACAGCTGTGCCAGAGCTTGTGACTGACCCAAGGTCACATCAGCAGGAGCACGTGGAGGAGTGGGGAATCAACCCCGGTTCTCCCAGATTAGATTTTGCACACTTAACCACTACACCATACTGGCTCTGAAGGTATTGTGTGAAGGAGGAGAGAGATAAGGGGTGGGCAAGAGAGTGGGAAGCAAAGGCAGGGTAAATGAGATGGATCTTCCTGCAAGTTCCTTGTGGGTCCCTGCTTGAAATACATCTAATTCTCAACCTGACCCTGTCTATGGATACTTAAATCCACAGATCAGGGTCATAATGAGAGAAAGGAGATTTTTCTCAAACGCAGGGGTGTCACAAACCCATCCCAGTTTGCCCGTGTGGACATCCCAGTACTTCAGTTATCAACACCCCAACCAAAGAACCAACTATTTTACTTTTGCTAGTGGTCTGGGGGGTACCAGTAAAGGTTGTGTCTAAGCATGTATAAAGGGCATGGGAAAGTATTTTAAAACAGTCTGCTTTTTTAAACAGGAAAGACTTTCTTTACTACAGCATAACAAACTACAGCATATTACATTTACTATTATACACAACAGGCTACAGTAGATTAGGAAAAGTTACATCTCTAGTCTAAATTTAATGTTACAGTTGTTTTTCTTGGTGTCCCTGCTTTGGACACCTTGGGAAGCAAACACTGATCCTGACTCCCAACATGATCTCAGCATTTGACATGACATGATTGAGGCTTATAAGATTATGCACGGGATAGAGCAGGTAGAGAAAGAGGTACTTTTCTCCCTTTCTCACAGTACAAGAACTCCTTGTGGGCACTCCATGAAATTGCTGAGCGGTCGGGTTAGAACGGATAAAAGGAAGTCCTTCTTCACCCAAAGAGTGATTCACACTTGGAATTCACTGCCACAGGAAGTGGTGACGGCTACAAGCATGGACGGCTTCAAAAGGGAATTAGATAAGCATATAGAGCAGAGCACTGGTATTTCTGGCCACTGTGTGACACAGAGTGTTGGACTGGATGGGCCTTTGGCCAGATCCAACATTGGCTTCTCTTATGTTCTTATGGATAAGCATATGGAGCAGAGGTCCATCCGTGGCTCTTAGCCACAAGGTATAGATAGGGGCTCTGGGGCAAGTGATGCTCTGTCTTCTTGGTGCTTGGGGGGGGTCAACAGTGGGAGGGCTTCTAATGTCCTGGCCCCACTGGTGGACCTCCTGATGGCACTGGTATTTCTGGCCACTGTGTGATACAGAGTGTTGGACTGGATGGGCCTTTGGCCTGATCCAACATTGGCATCTCTTATGTTCTTATGTTCTAACAATGTTACCAGGTTGTTCAGAGCTTTCAACCATTCCCACCCCGGACGGCTGGACGTTCCTCACCCAATCCAGAGCACCTCCTCCTCTAATCATTACAGAACTCATGCTGCACAGGTTTCAAAACTTCACTCATATTTTGGCAATAACCTTCTGGGCAGTTTAGGCAAATGGTTATATCTTCGTGGAAATGCATCTCCACTTTGCTAACATGGTGTGCGTTTTATGACCCTCTCCCCCGGGAAAGAATGCTGTTCCCAAAGCACTGGGGACCCTCTTGGCCAGCTTCAAAGCAATTACATCTCTCATCCATGACAGTGAGAACATCCAGGTTTACAGAAAAATCCAAAAACTTAGAAAAAATGGAGGGGGGTGAAATCCCCCCCCAAAAAAGCAGAGGAGCACTGTCTGCATGTCCATAGACAGGGCACCTCGGTCAGCTTCAGGGTGTGTGTGTGTCTTTTGGAGACTGACTTTAAAAAAAACTGTTTCGCAGCTCAAACTGCTGCAAGGAGAGGCGTCTGTTCTGCCTTCCCTCCCACAGCTGTTTTTTTTTTTTTGTAGGAACAGCAGGGGAGGGAAGTCAAGAGCCCCTCCTTATACCTCACATAATTTAGAGCCATGCTGAGCAACCAAGCAGTTTTTAATTTGAGAGAGAGTGAAAGACTGGGAGAGGGGGATCTGTCGAGGATGGACGACTGGGCGTCCTCAACATGGCAAATGGGGTTCAATGTGGCCAAGTGCAAGGTGATGCACATTGGAGCCAAAAATCCTAACTATAAATACACATTGATGGGGTCTGAACTGGCAGAGACTGATCAAAAGAGAGAGATCTTGGAGTCGTAGTAGATAACTCATGAAAATGTCGAGACAGTGTGTGACTGCAATAAACAAGGCCAATGCTATGCTGGGGATTATTAGGAAGGGTATTGAAAACAGATCAGCCAATATCATAATGCCCCTATATAAATCAATGGTGCGACCTCATTTGGAATACTGTGTGCAGTTCTGGTCACCACACCTTAAAAAGGTGTTATAGCATTGGAAAAAGTGCAGAAAAGGGCAACTCGAATGATAAAAGGGTTGGAACACTTTCCCTATGAGGAAAGGTTAAAGCGCTTAGGGCTCTTTAGCTTGGAGAAACAACGACTGAGGGGTGACATGATCGAGGTTTACAAGATTATGCATGGGAAAGAGCAGGTAGAGAAAGAGGTACTTTTCTCCCTTTCTCACAATACAAGAACTCATGGGCACTCAATGAAATTGCTGAGCGGTCGGGTTAGAACGGATAAAAGGAAGTACCTCTTCACCCAAAAAGTGATTAACACATGGAATTCACTGTCACAGGAGGCGGTGGCGGCTACAAGCATGGACGGCTTCAAAAGGGAATTAGATAAGCATATGGAGCAGAGGTCCATCCGTGGCTCTTAGCCACAAGGTATAGATAGGGGCTCTGGGGCAAGTGATGCTCTGTCTTCTTGGTGCTTGAGGGGGGGTCAACAGTGGGAGAGCTTCTAATGTCCTGGCCCCACTGGTGGACCTCCTGATGGCACCTGGTATTTCTGGCCACTGTGTGACACAGAGTGTTGGACGGGATGGGCCTTTGGCCTGATCCAACATTGGCGTCTCTTATGTTCTCTTATGTTCTTATGTAACCCTGTTCATGAAGCATGCCTGGCGGAGCCGTGCCTCAAAAGTCCTCTGTAATGGGTGCAAAAGACTTTCTGGGTGCATTATAGCTTTCTGAGTCCTGCCCATCTCAGTCATCCCTCATTCATGTCTAGGAGGGAACTGGCTCATCTTCTAAAGAAGGGTGCACACCTGCCCTCCACCTCCTCTCACCCATTCTGTGGCCCAATGGCCAAAATTAGTTGCCACTATTTTAACTGCCCGTGGGTCTCTAAGATCTTTTCCAGCCTTATTATTTATGTCCCCTTGAACTGTAGATGCCCAAGATGCAAGCAATATGCTTCAGTGAAACTGTCTTTTGACTGAGGTTATCTGATTTAACCAGCACATTCTAGACGGAAGTTACCAGGAAACAGCTAGCAGGGAAGGGACAGGAAAAACCAACCAACCATTAACTGTTCCCCAGGAGAAGCAGACACTGTGCACATGCAACTGTGTCTTAAAATAAACTGTGTGAAGTTGTACGCTGACTGCTACACAGGCCGACTGTGTGTGTGTTAAGAAGCTGGTGGGTGTGGCACCAGAGCCAGCACAGGAGAGAGTGCGTCTGTCTGCAAAACCTCTCCCCACACACAGATTGCATTTGCTTGGTCATGGCAGAAGAGCAGCAGGTCACAGGACCCATTCAGCTAAACTGGAAACTCTTCAAACAGTTGTTTCTATTCCATCTTTTAATAACATTTGGAAGGACAATTCCTTGTAACCTAAGAGCCAGGCAATTTGCCACTGTCTCATGAACCCATACAAACTGTCTTCCTAAAATGTTATGCACACTTTTAAGAGGTTTTTTTTCCTCTTGCAAGATAGGTTTAAATCTCTGAAACTTTGAAAACCTGAACTTTTCCTTCAATTGTCCATTATTTGAAGGAGTATGCTTCCATCAACTAAATGGCATTTAATTTTAAATAAATTGAAATAGTTATTGCCCTTAAAAAGGATAAATAAAAACATACAAATAATGTTACTGAAAACACTAATCTATCCTGTACCCTTTTTTACCTTTAAAAAACTTTAAAACCACAACTCAGCGTTTGTTTGCAAATTTTCTCTAATAGGAAATGAGTATTTTAGCTCTTTCCTGAAAACATCTGGCACCAAGCAGCCAGTCCAAATCACTCTAATGTTCTTGCTCTCCCTTGCACTGAATCAAAATTTTAATTGCAGCCAGTTCTTCAACAATTGCAGCCAGTTCTTGCAACAAGAGGAGTTACCAGCCATTTTGTTTGGTGTGTGAAAAGCTGGCTACCAGATGTCTCCACTTTACTTCTTGATTAGCAGACCTCATTATTTTAAACTTAAGCACTCGAATAATACATGCCACAAGATATTTGCCATGGGAGACCACGCCTTTGTTCATAAGTCCTGCCAGTTTATCTGCACCTCTTATCTTCACACTCACGAACATACTGCAACCCCCCCCCACAACATTAACAGGAGGCAAGATTTAAACTCTATGATTTGAGAGCAACTTACTTTCCCTATAAAAAGCTTTAAAGTACAGCTAATCTTTTAAATGCTTAACATTAAAGGGAAAATGGTCACACATTTAGTAAAATAATAATAATAAATCTATTTCCCTGCATTAGCTGTCCATAAATAATGTCAGAGCCAGCATACAGTACTCTGGCTCCTGTGAAGCAGTAAGAGGAAACCAATTCCCCACCTGTACGACTGCACTACCCTGCTCCATGAATGCCAATTACTTTGTGCTCTTTCCCAAATGCTTTAAAAATCTAAACTCAAACCATTTTGACGCTTGTGGTTCTGTGTTTCTCTAGAGTGAGTCTTCTATCCCGAGTGTTTTACATCCTGTACATTTAAATCACCCCATGCAGACCCCCCTTCTCAATATAACCCATTTGTATAATGGAAACTGGGTCCAAATAAAATAGCACAGCATACCAAAAAAAAAACCTGATTGAAATTCTACACAATAAAGGACAGAGCACAACCATAATTCACACTCTAAACACTGAGCTAAGGTTTGCCCTCACTGCTATTTTCTTGCCTTTTTTTTAACTTCAAATGCATCCAAAACACTCCTCTCTTCCCAGCACGCTGAAGATGAGGCCGAAGCAGACACTCAAATGCATCTCACTGTTGCTGTATCTCATTAAGCGGCCAATCAGATTCCTCCATTTCATCTGCAACACTCCATCAGCATTGTATAATGTTTTACAGACATTAAGATGTCCAGAAGTTATCGCATGTAGGAGACTTAGTCATGGCAGCAAGTACACAACTCGGGTGAGTTATCTGCTTGCCCGGAAATAACAATGATGTTCTAAATCTTGCTACTGTTACACACAATACAACAATGACACCAACAACACAGGGCTTAACACAAGGCATCGGGGTATTTAAAATAAGATTAGAATGAAATTGTCTGTCTGTAAAGGGCCATCAAGGGACAGGCGACTTACAGCGACCACAAAGGGGCTTCTCAAGGCAAGAGACCTTCAGGTGTGGTTTGCCATTGCCTGCCTCTGTACTTCCTTGGCGGTCTCCCATCCAAATATATAGGATAAATACTGGATATTGATGACACTCAGGCAAATATTATATATTTGTTAATATAAAAACTGTGTTCAACTTATTTCTTTGATCAGAATGGAGAAGGCAAGTTTCTAAATGCAGAATCAAAAATGAAGAATATTTAGACCATCATCAGTAATTTCAAAAGGGCACTGAAATGGCCCTACATCTAGCTTTTTCTCCCTTTTGAAAATCACATTCTGCACCCCGTCCCGTCCCCCTGGATTTACACTTTATTCCACCAACAAAGTGATCACTGCACAAAACCATCATTCAAACTATGGCTATAAAGGGAGAAGAGACAAGCACCACGGCTTCCATGCATATGTGCCATTTTTTTCTTCTGAAGTACATAGACAGAAGCAGTCCTTTAAATAAAATGTGTTCTGTGTCAATCAGTTATAAACAAAGTGTAGCGATCATCAAGCTAATAATGCAGCACTGCCTAAAATGCCTCACTCCATTTTGTGTGTGCACACTGGAGTATAAATTTCTTGTTATCACAGACCAAGATGCCAAGAAAAAACCCAGCTGTGGCCAATTAATCTCCACCTTTTATTATATTACCTAACCTTCAAAATACAATATGCAAAGCTTGAGAGTCAGGCTGAAGAATAATCAAAAAGTGGGAAACGAACAATAAAACCACACTTAAAACTAACCAGAAACAATAAGGTTTCAGTTCACTGACAGATCAATTCTTATCACTTTTCATTAAAAAAAAATCTAGTGGTGTTATATTACTGATTTAACATAAACTGTATAGCAAATTGTTGCAAACAATCAGTTACTAAAGCTATTTTAAACACAATGCTTTCAGCAAAGAGAAATCTAATCTGCTTGTATGTTGTTGTACTATGAGAAATGGGTCATTGGGCTCTTCATTGTTCTTATATCCCTCCCTGTCTCAAACACAATTAGTTTTGTTCACTAAGGTAGTAATTTTCAAAAGCTGGATAGAAGTAGTGCAAACCTAACAGGAGACTGCATCCATCAATAAAAAGACAAAGTGCTGCTTATGGTTTTTTCCTTTTGCCATTTCAACGGAGAATCTTCCACAAACACAAAATAAATCATCTTGCCTTCCCCTCCTCCTGCCTACCCCCAAGGAATCCACTGCGACTAACAAATAGCTCGAGGTAATTTTATGTAAAGAACACAGCTTAGTATAAGAAAGTATGTCTTTCAAATATGTTAGAAACAAGTATTTACCACATATTTACACCTCATGCATGTATCAGTGTGTTCAACATTCTCTCTTAACAGCAGCAAAGAAGACATATTTCAGATGCAAGACTCAGACGCTTGTAACCAAATTCAGGCTTTGGTAATGTAGCACATCCGAAATAATCTTGCTAAAGCAATTCCCCGTGCTCCCTCCCCCTCCCTCCGTCTCTCTATTCCGCTAACCAGCACTGTAAACGTACCTCTGGATCATACTGAAGGTTATTGTTTCCCAAGCAAGCCCAGATCACACCGCACCATTTTGCCTCATCTTCCAAACAGTGCAGGAACAAGCAGAGCAGCAGGCAAAGGAGTAGACTGGAGTCAGCAGTGTCAGCACTAGCCTCATGCCGCAGTCTGTGCGTTCAGCGCACTGAGACCTACAGGTGCCTACAAGAAAGCCTTACTACTGCCGGCAGTGCCTTTCCATCCTCTCAATAGCAGGTGCGTGCCGTGCTTACACCCGTCACTAACCTACTGCGTGATCAGGCTATGGATCAGCACGACGGAAGAAATCCTGGATGCCAGCGGCAGGAGGGATATCAAGAAGTTTCACGGCCGTCTCTCGCAAATGCCACACGATTATGACGACTGCATAGGTAAACGCATTGCCTACCTCACAACTTAACCAAATAAACTGGTATGTTTATATAGTATACAAAAAGATTATTTTATAATCTTGTTTTCTTAATCTTCAGCTTGGTTTAAAAAAAATTAAAATTGTAAAAAAATAATTCAGCTTTCACAATGGAGCAAATTTATATTTATTTATTTATATATTTATTTATTTATTTATTAAGGTATTTTTACCCCGCCCTCCCCACGAGCGGGCTCAGGGCGGCTTACAGGGGCATAAGCCCATACATAAAACCAATAAAATCCAATAAAATCATAAAAACAGGACCAATACATACTAATAACAATAAAGTGCTTTTTCTTTCCAAGATGGTCTAAGTTGTTCATCCAAGAAATAGTCCAAGTCAGTCAACTGGTCTTGCTGCCGCGTAGGTCATCTTGTCACCAGGATATCAATTGCCCATCATTATGAGGGGTGGAGGCAGGAGAGGGCCCCTGTATTGTGAGAACGTCTGAGCAGACAGCCTGTTCTCTAGGTGCTCTGCTCATCGAAACATACAGGAATGGTGTTCCTCCTTCACTGATGGCCGGTTCCTTCTCACCCTTAATTAAAACCCATTGTTGTGAGTCCTGTCCTCCGCTGCCAAGAGGGACAGCTCCCTGGCTCCTTGTCCCGGTTTCTTAAACATTCCCTTTTACTCTCATGGAGCTGCGGTGGCTCAAGTGGTTAAGACGCTGAACTGCAGGCTGTGGAAGGTCGGTCGTTCAGCAGTTCGAGACCCGAGTGTGCCGCAGGACGGAGTGAGCTCCCATCTCTAGTTCCAGCTCCTGCCAACCTAGCCGTTCGAAAGCAAGAAATTGCAAGTAGATAAATAGGTACCACTTTGGTGGGAAGGGAACAGCGTTCCGTGCGCCTTGGTGTTGAGTCATGCTGGCCACATGACCACGGAAACGTCTTCGGACAGCGCTGGCTCTTCGGCTTTGAAACAGAGATGAGCACCGCAACCCTAGAGTCGGATTCGACTGGCTTTCGAGCAAGGGAACCTTTATCTTTACCTTTACTCTCTTAGCACATCACACGGTTCTCTGTTCATCCACACTGGCTTCTTGGCTCCCCTACCATGTTTCCTTCTTGTTGGAATAGCAACAGCTTGAGCTTGTAAGAGCTCTTGTTTTAGGAGAGCCCACCCTTCACGTGTTCCTCTCCCTTCCAGCAGTCTTACCCATGAAATGATTCTCATCATACTTCTGAGTTTATTAAAGTCTGCCTTGTGGTGTTGTTGTTGTTCAGTCGCAGTCGAGTCCAACTCTTTGCGACCCCATGGACCAGCTCCCGCCAGGCCCTCCTGTCTTCCGCTGTTTTCTGAAGTTGGCTCAATTTCATGTTCGTTGCATCTATGACACTGTCTGACCATCTCATCCTTTGCCGCCCCCATCTTCTTTGACCTTCAATCTTTCCCAGCATCAGGGTCTTCTCCAGTGAGTGCTCCCTTCTCATTTGGTGGCCAAAGTATTTGAGCTTCAGTTTCATTATCTGGCCTTCCAGGGAACAGTCAGGGTTGATTTCTTTTAGGATTGACTGATTTGATCTTCTTGCAGTCCAAGGGACTCTCAAGTCTGCCTTACTGAGATCTAAATTACACATGTGGTTATGAACTTCCTTGGTCCCCCACAGCAAAATAAATTCTAGGAGGACATGGTCACTTCCCCCTATGGTCCCCACCACCTTCACCCCATCTACCATCTCTTGCCTGTTGGTCAGTATTAAGTCGAGTATGGCTGAGCCCCACGTAGCTTCCTCCACCATTTGATGGAGGAAGTTGTTGTCCAGACAGGTCAGGAAGTTGTGTGACTGTGGACGCTTTGCAGTTTGTCTCCCAGCACACATCAGGGAAGTTGAAGTCACCCATAACTACCAGGTCATGTTGTTTGGACACCCTGTCAAGCTGTTCAAGGAGGGCAGCATCCACCTCCTCATCCTGGTCAGGAGGTCTGTAGCAGACTCCAACCACAATACTGTTCCTCCCTTATTCTGCCCTCCTCCTGCAGTATTTCCTGACAAACAAACCCTCTCTTCATATACAGCACCACTCTGCCTCCTCTGTTTGGTGTAATGGTTAATTGCGTGGACTCTAATCTGATTCCCCACTCCTCCACTTGCAGCTGCTGGATTACCTTGGGCAAGCCATGGTTCTCCCAGAGCTGTTCTCTCAAGGGCAATTCTGGAAAGAACTCTCTCAGCCCAGCCTACCTCACAGGGTGTTTTTTGTGGGGAGGAGAAGGGAAAGGAGTTTGTAAGCCGCTCTGAGACTCCAAGTGAAGGGTGGGGTATACATCCTTCAACCCTTTTGGTTTTTCTTGAACAACTTGTGTCCATCCACGACTACATTCCAGTCATGTGAATCATCCCACCAAGTCTCTGTAATGCCTACTAAATCATATCCCTCTGTCTGCATTAGGTCAAGCTCCTCCTTCTTATCAACCAAGCGTTGAGCACTGGTACATAGACACCTGAAGCCCCGCACCTTTGTCTCCATTAGACCCGGCCCTCCCAGGTGGGCCTCTGTTGCTTGCTCTCCTTCATTTAAATCCCTAGGTTGGTCGTCCCCTTCCCCTTGTGGTGTCAGTTTAAAGCCCTCTTGATGAATCTCCCCAGGTTTCTTCCAAACACATTCTTCCCCTGCCTTGACAAGTGAAGTCCATCATGTGCTAGTAGGTTGTCTTCCAGAAAACCTAGCCCGTGGTCCCAGAATCCAAATCGCTACTGCTGGCACCACCAACGCAGCCAGTGCTTCACCTTCATTATCTTCTGTTCCCTTCATATCCCCCTTCCTATGACAGGAAGGGTCAAAGAGAACACACCACTTGTGCTCCCATTCCCTTCAGCTTCCTCCTAAGAACTTCATAGTCAGCTGTCACGGTGCCTCTCTTTTATTTTGTGCGGTAGTTTTAAATTTCTTGTCGTCGCCATCAGGAATTTAATTCCAGTCTTTAATTAACCTTTCCCACAGTATTGTGCCGAAGCTCTAAGGCTCCCTCATTGGACTATGTGGTTCTGAGGATGAAACTCTTATATTTCAAACAGCATATGACTCTGGGTTAACAATAAACAAGTTAAACTTTATTGGTAAAAGAAGCTGTGACGCCCTCCTTATTCTGGAGGACTGGTTTCACTTTAAAAGTGTTCTTTTTATTTTGTTCTACTGGGTATATACGGCTGCCACCAGGAAATTTTAAGGATTTCCAAACCTTTATACTTTTACTTCTGCTCTTACTGGTTAGGTAGACCGAGTTCAAGGCTTACGAGGGACTATGTGGTCCTGGGAAGTATTTCTTCAGAGCTGGTATACTTGAATGAAATAGGATTTATTGAAATAAAGCATAAATAAGAGGGTAGTACAATGTACTAGTAATGTGTAAATACTGAACAATTGCTTTGGTATCCCACACAATTTTCTCTCTCACTGACAGGGATCTTTGCATGTAACTTTGTAACACTTGTTTCTCTCAAGGCCATATACGTTTACTGTTTCACTCCAGTCTGTCACTCAGACTTTCCTATAACTTTTGTTCACTTAAACTTTACTGTTTCCTAGACACTCAGCTTCAGCTTATAACTGTTTCAACACAGAACTGCTTGTCTCTCCTTTCACACACAGAACTAACTGAACTTCCCAACTGTAAAACCTGTAACTGTAAAACCTGACTGACATACATACTCATCCACTCATTTTCACTTCCAAAACCCCTCCCCCTCTCTGTCAACCACCAATCATACCACACTTGCCTCTCTCAACCACTCTAGTCTATCTTCCATAGCCATGCAACCACACTTTTAAAGAGACACATACACACACAAACAAGGAATCGTTACAGAAGCGTATTGGTTACAAGCAGTGTTCCCTCTAAGCTGAGTTAGTGTGAGCTAGCTCACGGTTTTTTAGCCTCCAGCTCACACATTTTTATCTTAGCTCAGGAAGGATGGCTCCAGAGCAAGCTAATTTATGCAGTAGCCAAATCACTCACTCGCTGTCAGACTCCTGCAGCAATCAGTTCCCAACAAGTTTCATTCAAAGAAGTAAAATTTTATTGAGACATTAAGAGTATACAGATATCTTAAGTATTTTGTGTTAGAACTGGGGAGACATGCGTGAAGCAAGCAGATATACACTATTCAAGCTGGTCCCCTGGTGGCACCCAGCCAATCAGATCAGGTAGGAGCCCACCAAAGTAACAGGCTGCAATTCCCAAGAGAAAGACTACACCAGGCACCCAAGGTCAGACAGCATAATTCACAGAGACAGAGACGCGCCCCCTCGCCCAGCTAGTGTGGAGTTTTGGGCTGGGGTGTCATCAATATGCTGATGACACCCAGTTATTTCTGTTGATGGGCAGCCGACCAACTACCGTTCCTGGGAATTTAGCCAAGGGTTTGGATGCTGTGGTGAGATGGTTAAAGCAGAGTTGGCTGAATCTGAATCCAGGTCCTGTGGCTGGGGGGCTGGGGGGGAGCCTTGGTTGGGTTGTCAACTCCCGATTCTTGAGGGTGTGCCTCTGTCACCAGCACGAACTGTCAAGAGCCTGGGCGTGACTCTGGGCTTCTCCTTGTCTACGGAGGCGAAGGTGGCCAGGCTGACATTTCTCCAACTGTGCCAGGTGAGGCAACTGGCTCCCTACCTGTCTCGCCTCAACCTAGCCACGGTGACCCATGCAACAGACACCTCCAGGACAGACTACTGTAATTCGCTCTACGTGGGCCTACCCTTGTGCCTGACCCGGAAGCTCCAGCTGATCCAGACTGCAGCTGCGCGGGTCCTTACTGCGACACCCCCAGACAGCACACATCCTACCAGTGCTGCGCAAGCTGCACTGGCTTCTGGTGGAGCAGAGGATCAGGTTCAAGATTTTGTTTTGGACCTTGAAGGCCCTTAAGGGTCAGGGACCTACATGCCTTCGGAACCGCCTCTCCCAGTATGCCCCTGGAAGAGCATTGTGCTCAGGAAGCAAGAACTTCCTGGTGGTTCCTGGCCCAAGAGAAGTCCAGCTGCCCTCAACCAGGGCTAGGGCTTCTTTGGCCCCGGCCCCCACCTGGCGGAACTCTCTGCCGGAAGAGATCTGTGCCCTGCGGGAGTTATTACCTTTTTGCGGGGCATGTAAGACAGAGATGTTCTGCCAGGCATCTGGTTGAGGACAGCGATAGGGAGGACAGTATGACGTCTGGCACTTTCATACCCTTCCCCATCCCTCGCAACCCCTCCCCCCAAGGAGGCTACGGGAACCGATTTTTCCGCCATCCAGTATATGTATTCCATTTCTAATTACTGATCTGTTTTTAATGGTTTTAATGTTGTTTAAACCAAGAATTTTATCACTCTGTTGTAAGCTGCCCTGAGCCCTACCTGTAGGGAAGGGTGGCCTAGCAAGATCTAATTTAATAAATAAATAAAATAAATAAAAAACTTGCTGTAGTGTATTCAAAGCTGCCTTGAATGCATGACATGTGGTGAAACATCTAACTGACCTGTAATGTTAAGCTTCGTCCTGGGCTAGGATCCAAATCTATCCAATAGTATTGCTAGCCCAGGAAGTAACAAGCCAATCACTTCAAGCAAGCTCCCTGAGCGGGAAGTAATGTGATTGGACCTTAACTCTGCAACCTCATAGGTTGATATTTGTACAGTGGGTGTGGCTACATTAGCCGGGAATGTTTAAAAGCAGGACAGCTGCAATGTCAAGGCTGTTCTGGCTATCAGATGTCGATCCATGTTGAAGTTGTGTTCGAGTTGAAGAATAAAGTTGTGTTCTTGCTGAATCACTCTCCGACTGCTTTGTTAAGCGAGCGACTTAACACTTGCTATTGGCTCCCCTCTTTCAAATGAATGGGCTTTCAATGGCACCAAAAGTAGCCATGGCCACTGGAAGACTGAGAAGACTGATAAGTATCTGGGTACTGCGTGGTCCCATCTCCCCTTCTCTCCCCCCACCCCCACCCTGGCTTTCTTTCCTTTTATTCTCCTTTCTCTTCATCCCTCCGTTCTGGCCATGCTGTCTGAAAAAGGATATTGCAGAGCTGGGAAAAGAAGAGAAGAGGGCAAACAAGATGATTAAGGGGTTAGTGAAGGCTGAAGAGTTTGGGGCTACTGAACTGAGGAAATAGATGGGTGAGCGAGAACATGACAGAGGTTTATAAAATAATGCATGGGATGGAGAATGTAAATACAGACAGCTTTTTTCTCCTCCTTCCATAATGCCATAAATTGGTGGCACCCAATGGGCAATAGGTCCAGGAAACACAAAGGAAACCCTTGTTTAGTCAACAAATGATTGAATCGTGGAACTCACGTCCAGAGGATGTAGTGATGGCCACAAGCACATAGGGCTTTAAAAGGGGGACAGAGAAATTCGTGGAGAACAAACCCATCAATGCCATGTTGAGTAAAGGAAAACTTAATACTTAGAGGTTGTGAACGTCTTAATACTTAGAGGTTGTGAGGAGAAGGCCTCTTTGCCTTGTTTGTTGGCCCTACGGGGCAAATGGCTGGCCACTGTGTAAAGCAGACTGCTCGCTTAGATGAACCACTGGTCTGTCCAGCAGGGGTCTTCTTAAGGTTCTTACGTAATCAAGCATTTGGTCATACTAGCATATACCTTATCCAAGATACTGCTTACTTAATACTGAAAATACCTAGGGAAAGCAAAATTGGTCCAGAATAAGTAACAGGAAATCACTTGTTCTTTAAACTATGGGAAAATATTGCAAGATTGTTATGGACTGTTCCACAACCTGTCACGACAACTGGTATGCAGCTAAGTTTTTACCTTACTTCTGGAACAAGCTGAATTTGACTTTGTCCAGAGGGGTCATGCTAGGTTTGTGCAGCTGTTCTTGGCAGCCCCGCCCTCAAAGCAATCTGTAATGGAGCCCCCCAAGCTCATTTTTCATTCACAACTGCCTAAAACCCTACAAAGGAAGATGTGTTGGGGGGGTGTCAAATATGGGATCATAGGCTCTCTCCTGCTCTTAGTTAACTGGGCATTTTCCAGTAGGTTCTGCTTGAGATTACAAATTATCTCATTGCTGTTTTAATTTTTTGGAAAGCCACAATAGTGCAACAGATAAGGAGGGGGGGGCTGACCATCCAAAAAACCTTAAAGGGTGATCTTGGTTCACATACTTTTCCTAAGCAGCTCCTATGGGGTATGTTAGACTGGGAAATAGTGACAAGCCCACTTCAATTTTTTTGCAGATGAGTGGATCATTTCCACAACTCTGAGAGTCAGAGATCCCAGAAAAAAACAGGCATATAATACAACAAAAAGGTAACTAATATATAATAATATATATAATACAACAAAAAGGGAACTAACCAGATGAAAAAGTTTTATAAAAGAACACAAAATACTTTTGGCACAAAAAGGACTAGTTTTGAAGGTGCAACATAAAGGCAAAACAAAATAGGAGCCACCTCAAATAAGTTATTTGGATATTGAACAGCACTTCAAAAATAGTTCTAGGCACAAAATGGCTAGGTTCTGTTCCCTTTTTAAAGTTGTATCACATGGGCAAGATGTTCCTGGGATTCCTCATTTTCAGGGTTGTACTAGGGACCCAAGTGTCTCTGGACACCGTTCTCTCTTTACTCCTTGGCGCTTCCTCTCAAAAATATAAATCAAAGAAAACTATATCCTTTAAAAACCCTGACAACAAAAAATGGCATTTCCTGTCCTCTCATTTTTAGCATATCCTAAAACCAACATTTATCCTTCCTTAACCTTTGGACAACTCCAATAAATATGCTTAATAAATATGCCACTTGAGTTGCCACCTCTCCAATACTTACCACGTGAAACACCTTTTTTCACTCAGAATCCCTACTACCCTCCACACCTTCTGTCCCACAGGTCCATGGTTATATGTAGATCAGGTAGACACGGGCCCCGGTCACACGGAGCATTAGGCACGCTAGAGAGACGGAAGACAGGCGGATTTTCCTCTGCGCGATCTCACCGCCACATCTGGGAAGCGTAGAGCTCCCGTGGCACACCCGAGGCTTCCCGCCAAAGATGCGGCGTAAAAAACTAGTACCTCTGAGGTACTAGTTTCCAGAAACCGTGGGGCAAGGGCGGGCGTCTGATCACGTTTCCGGTGGTAGTTCCGGCGCCCGCCCATGTCCCCTCGCAAAAAGTTTTTTCCCCCCAAGTCTCCACGGATGCGCACAAGCACCCAACGGAGCATGCGCACATTTCAGTTTTAAAAAACCCCAGAACCCCGTTTGCCACGCCACTCCACTTCTTTGCCGCATCGTGTGATCGGCACCTCCCCCCTAACCACGGGAGCTCAATGGGGCCTCAACCCGACGCCTGATCGCACAGTCGCGCATTAGTTTGCTCCGGGGCAAACAGCCATGCCTCCCCCCCCCCTCATTTTCCTACCTGTGTGGCCAAGGCCACAGTTTGCCATCTGTCTTGCCTCTTTTAAAATATCTAGAGACTCATAACCCTTTCACATACCAAGTCCCCTCTCTCACTCAGAGAGACTTTACCAGAAAGTCTAGTCCCTTTTAACAATCACCCCTCACTCAGACTCTGAACAGAGCTACTAGGGACCAGGACTCAACTGCTCCTTCATTCACACACTGCCACTATTTATTCACATCCTAATAGGCATTTATATATAGGCTGAGATCTTAGCTTGTTGCGCGTGTGCTTCTTTCCCCGAGACCATACACATCCAGCCCACAGGGTCCAACAAACTAGGAGTTAACTTTTATTTATGGTTTGAACGGAACATTGGAGAAAATCAGGTAGAGGTTACAAAGTTTCTTTTCAGTTGAACTTTGGAACTATTTCCTTATTCTGGCATTTGGCATTCTTCATTACAAATTGAACTTTTCCTAGTTGGCATTAAGCAGTTCTTCTGCCGCAGCTTCAATTAGTCAATCTCAACTAAAATAATAACTGTTTTAAACTGTCCCTCTCACCAGCTCTCACTGATCGCTCTTAGGGACAGGCGGAAACTAAAATGGTCATCCCACCATGCCTCGGTCCATTTCTACGTAATGTTTATATTTTAGGTAAAGGTAAAGGTTCCCTTGCTCGAAAGCCAGTCGAATCCGACTCTACGGTTGCGGTGCTCATCTCCGTTTCAAAGCCGAAGAGCCAGCGCTGTCCGAAGACATTTCCGTGGTCATGTGGCCGGCATGACTAAACACCAAGGCGCACGGAACGCTGTTACCTTCCCACCGAAGCGGTACCTATTTATCTACTTGCAATTTCTTGCTTTCGAACTGCTAGGTTGGCAGGAGCTGGAACTAGAGACGGGAGCTCACTCTGTCATGCGGCACACTCGGATCTCGAACTGCTGAACTACCGACCTTCCACAGCCTGCAGTTCAGCGCCTTAACCACTTGAGCCACCGCAGCTCCTATGTTTATATTTTACATTTACTTAATTTCAATAAATGTGATGGTATTAATAGAAGTGAATACGCATTTTCCTTCATATTCACATGCAACATAAACTTAGAAATATGCTTTGCAAACTACATCCACACTTCAGCACAAATATTATGCCAAAATCTTTTCTCCTAAAAAAGTACATTATAAATTAAGAAGCAAGTGCCAAGACTGATGGAATCTAAACCATTTACTATGCCCTGCAACTCCATAGATACAACGCTTTGCCCTCTGCCATTTTGGAAGCCAGATAATAGAAAAACCACGAGAAGGGAATGTGTTTGTGAAATAGGTGAAGAAACATTAGAACATGTCTTCTTTGACTGTAGATTATATCAACGCAACAGAGATATATTTATAAATCCCATCATAAATTCACACCCAGGGCGTAGCAGGGGGACTCTCCTTTCAATTATGTTGGCAGATAAAAATCTGAATATTACTCGTATGATGGCTAAATTTGGCTGGTTAGCCTACTGTATCAGGATAGAGTGGAGGGACCATAATTAACCGGTTAAATTTAATTTTTACTTGATCTGTATTGGAATTTGTAAATATTTTAATGTTTTTAATTTATATTGTCATATAAGACATATTATTTTTATCATTGCTTTGATAGCTGTTATATTAACTGTATTGGTTGTATTATGATCTTTGACTGGAATAAATCTTATCTATATCTACTATGCCCTGCAAATCTCCAGCAAATTAAGTTTTCAAAAGATTTTTCCCTCTCTTTGCTCCTTACTCTCTAAATTATGTCTACAAAACAAACTGCATTTGAAAATACTGACATCAAAGAAATTATGCTCTTTCACAGGGGTGGGGAGGTTTACACTAAAAAGGCATTACCTAGGTTATTTAGACCAGCAATGTGAATTTGGCACAGAAACAAAATGACATCTAATCTGGTTGATACAGAGAGGTCCTGTAAGGGATGTCAGCCTCCAGGTGGGACCTGGGGATCCCCCAGAATTACAGATCATCTCCAGACGACAGAAATCGGTTCCCCTGGAGGAAACGGATGCTTTGGAGGGTGGACTGTATGGCACCATGACCCACTGAGATCCCTGTCCTCCCCAGGTTCCATCCCCAAATCTCCAGGCATTTCCCACACTGAAGCTGTCAACTCTTTTTTGTTTTTCAGTCGCACAGTCGAGTCCGACTCTTCACGACCCCATGGACCAGCTCCCGCCAGGCCTTCCGGTCTTCCGCCATCCTCTGAAGTTTGCTCAATTTCATGTTCGTTGCATCGATGACACTGTCTGACCATCTCATCCTTTGCCGTCCCCGTCTTCTTTGACCTTCAGTCTTTCCCAGCATCAGGGTCTTCTCCTCCAGGGAGTGCTCCCTTCTCATTGGGTGGCCAAAGTATTTGAGCTTCAGTTTCATTATCTGGCCTTCCAGGGAACAGTCAGGGTTGATTTCTTTTAGGATTGACTGATTGGATCTCCTTGCAGTCCAAGGAGGGACTCTCAAGAGTCTTCTCCAGCACCATAGTTTAAAAGAATCTATTCTTCGGCGCTCGGCCTTCCTGATAGTCCAACTCTCGCAGCCATACATGACTACTGGGAATACCATTGCTTTGACCATGCGGACTTTTGTTGGCAGGGTGATGTCTCTACTTTTTATCATGCTGTTTAGGTTCGCCATCGCTTTCCTCCCAAGGAGCAGGCGTCTTTTAATTTTAATTTTAAATTTCATTTTAATTAAACTCCCTCCCCATCTCCTGCTGGTGGCCAAAGGGGACCTGGCAACTCTAGGTCCTGTAGTAAACCCATTTGCGATTAGTCTGCAAATGCTGGTTGTAGCTGTCTCAGTACCAAAAGTCAGCCAAGAAGCCCAACTGGGGAAGATCAGAAAAGTCTTGTTCTTTTCAGTAGTTACATTTCTGGTACACTGTGTGTACAGCACGAACATGCTACACTCAAACCAATTCTCCACAAGCAGCTGTGCCACCCTCGCTCTTCTGTTTCCCCCCGCCTGCATTGGTCAATTTCACTCTATTCGCTGCCCGGCCGCATTTTGACCACAGCCCCCCCCTCCGATTTCCCCTGCATCTTCTTGATCTCAAAAAACAAGGATCAAGAAGATGTGGGGGAAATCGGGGGGGAGGGGGGCTGCAGGTCAAAATGCGGCCATGCAGCGAACAGAGTGAAATTGACCAATGCAAGCGGGGGAAACAGAAGAGCGAGGGTGGCAAAGCTGCTTGTGGGGAATCAGTCTCAATCTTGCTGATCTGTGTGATTGGAAGCTCCTGGAACCAGCATACCTATTCCTATATGGACCTACCCAACCGCTGGAATCATCTTCCAAGGCCGTGCTTTACGTGCTTCCAAGATCAGGTGCACAGCAACCTGGGGGAGGGCATACCTGACTGCGGCACCAAAACTCTGAAACTTTCCCCATGGATTTTGTTTGCCCACTTCCACCACTGGCTTCCACGAAAGGTTAAAGACTTTTTGGGACATATGACCTTCCCTCAATGATCCCCATGTTTTAATACCTGTTTTTATTTATTTATTTTATTTTTGAGATTTTTATTCTGCCCTCCCCAGTGTGGGCTCAGAGCAGATCACAAGAAGCCGAGTCCAAGACTCATTACAATAAAACCACATTAAAATCAGTTAAGACAATAAACAATAAAAATCCATACAGGTAGCATGATTTTCATATCTGTTAGAGCCGCAGGTGGTCTCAAATGGGCCCTTTCAGGAGATTGAGAGCCAGAGCAGGGAGGCCAACTAAGACAGATGCCCACCGCATCCACCGAAGGCCTGCCGGAACAGCTCCATTTTGCAGGCTTTGTGGAACGATAGTCCCGCAGGGCCCTGATCTCCAGTAGGAGCTGATTGTACGATATTTTTATAATGCTCACTTTAACTCGAGATGTTAGCCTGCCTGTAGCAGCAGGAAATAGCAAGAGTCTATTAGCATCTTGAAGACTAACAAAATTTGTGGCAGGGGATGAGCTCCCACAGGTCACTGCTTATCTGAAGAAGTGAGCAGTGACTCAAAAAAGCTCATCCCTGCCACAAATTTTGTTAGTCTTTAAGGTGCTACTGGACTCTGCTTCAACTATTAGTCCCCCTGGTAACCCTGAGTGGGGTGGAAAGGTGGGGTATAAAATCTGTAAATAAATAAATAAAATTTCTTCTGAAAGGGGCGATGTGTCAATTTTCGGCCATGGTACATATGGTACACTACATTTGGTTTAGTACACGATACAACAATGAAAATCCATGCATTGCCCCTTTCAGTAGAAATGGCAATAATGGATATTAAAAGGATCAGGTGTAGTGTGTTTGTACTACACATCATAAGTGGAACTTCTCTGCTACACAGAAATGCATGTAACTGAAACACTGTTATATACTCAAATACCTTACCCTAATTAAAAAGGCTGCAAACTCATCAAACACAGTAAGAAACATCTCTGTCTACCAATGACTCTGTTAAGTGGGGACAAACAAATGTCTCATTTAAATGTCGCAAGCAATACACACATACACACATGTACAAACAGCCACCCTGCAAAGAAGCATTGACAGTCGTGCCCAAAACTGGACCTAATTTTTCCTGGCAGTCCTTCAGCAGCAAGAAAAAAAATAAGTTCAAGTAGTATGTACTAGCTTGATCGTAATAAAGCAGCCTGCAATTGAACTGATACAGGCAACTAACCTACCACATGGAAGATATAATTACAAAAGTAGTTTAATTCTCCTTTGCTATGCATTCTATGACATCACCCTGCCAACAAGAGTCCACATGGTCAAAGCAATGGTATTCCCAGTAGTCATGTATGGCTGCGAGACTATAAGGAAGGCCGAGCGCTGAAGAATAGATTCTTTTGAACTATGGTGCTGGAGAAGACTCTTGAGAGTCCCTTGGACTGCAAGAAGATCAAATCAGTCAATCCTAAAAGAAATCAACCCTGACTGTTCCCTGGAAGGCCAGATAATGAAACTGAAGCTCAAATACTTTGGCCACCCAATGAGAAGGGAGCACTCACTGGAGAAGAAGACCCTGATGCTGGGAAAGATTGAAGGTCAAAGAAGACGGGGACGGCAAAGGATGAGATGGTTAGACAGTGTCACAGATGCAACGAACATGAAGTTGAGCCAACTTCAGAGGACGGCGGAAGACAGGAAGTCCTGGGGTCGCGAAGAGTCGGACTCGACTGTGCGATGGAACAACAACAACAAATTCATTCTTCAGCAGCAAGGCTTCCCCACATTACCCAAGAAGTTGCCTGGTTATCAGCAGAACAAAGTTTGTGTCCAGTGGCACCTTTAAGATCAACGAAGTTTAAATCTGGGCATGCAGATGAAAGCTTATGCCCAGAATTAAACTTTGTTAGTCTAAAATGTGCCACTGGACTCAAACTTGATCGTAATATGATTATCCTCCTTCAGGAAGGGTAGAAGACCCCCCTTGGGGATTGCATGCCAAATAAAAGGCCTTCAATCTTAGTTTGAAGGCAGACATGATCCAGGCCCTTAGTTCAAAAGAGCATTGTGCTAGTTCCAGTCTAAGCACAGTTCCTGCAACACATCTAGGTACTCCTGATAGCCAGCACAGAAACTGAACAGATGTGTTATCCAAAGATTCAGAGACTTTGTCTATCCAGATGGCTGCCCCATAAAGAATCTGGGGGGTTAGTTTAGCATTAAAAGTTCTGACAGACATCGGTACATCGCCTTTTAAATAAAAGAACATTTGAATTTGTTCTAGCAGCATTGATTGCTGAGCAAATGTGTGATCTTGAAGACAGACTGTAACTAAAAGTCACTCCCAGGTATTTAAATTGGGTTGTCTGCTCTATTTTTTCTCCCTTGGTGGTCCATGTTTTCCAGCTATGGCAAGGCTTCTTTGGGGAAAAATTTTTCAATTTCTTTTAATTTATTAATAGTCCCTCTTGATTGCAATAATCAATTAACACGTTTGGTAACTTATGGAGGCCCACTTCTGATCAAGACATTAGGAAGGCATCATCCACATAAAGCAGGATGGGAATTTCAAACCCTGCTAATAACCGTTTGGTGTTAACAGTTTGGTGTAGTGGTTAAGAGGAGCAGACTCTAAGCTGGAGAACTGGGTTTGAGTTCCCACTCCTCCACGTAAAGCCAGCTGGGTGGCCTTGGGTCAGTCACAGTTCTCTCAAGAACAGTTCTCTCAGAGCTCTCTCAGTCCCACCTACCTCAAAGGTTGTCTGTTGTGGAGACAGGAAGGGAAGGGGATTGTAAGCTGCTATGACACTCCAAGTGAAGGGTGGGGTATAAATCCAACCTTCTTCTCTTCTAATACAGGCACATGCTAGGCCAATTTTTTTACCTAGGAGATCGTGTCATTTATGTAGAAATCAAAGAGTGTGGGGGCTGGCGGACAGCCTTGCTTCACTCCTTTCAAGAAACGAATTGAGCTGGTAGGCTGGCCCTCCGAGCCACAACAGACTTGTGCGGTGGGAGTCCCACAGAGCTTGAAAATAAGCCAAACTAATATCTTGTCTATTACTGTTTTATTCAACTTTGCCCAAATGTGGGATCTAAGGACTGAATCAAAGGCAGCCCTAAGATTCACAAAAGCTACGTAGAGGCAACCACCTGAATAGGAGGAATGTTTATCAGCCAAGCGTTATAAGGCAGTGATCCACAACTGAGACACCTTTCCTGAATCCATCTTGCTTGGGGAATTTCTCTCTCCATTTTTTTTTTTAGGATGTTACTTGTTCTTTAACCCACTGCTGATCAATAAGGCAACAAAGCCCTTTATACCATGAATGAGTTTACACAAAAGTCTTTGGTGAGGGACTGTATTAAAACCTTTTCGGTAGCCTAAGAAAACAGGGTTGCATCTACCTGTGTTCATTTAGTAGTCTTCTGTGAGGCCACAGAGATTAATCTTCTTTTGATAGAACAAGGAGCACTCCCCCCTCCCCATCACATACCAGCTTTTCCTGCCAAAACTGGTACATCACGTGGAAGAGGCAGAACTCCTTCGTTCAGTTTTCCCTTTGCCGCCCAGGAGCTCCAAAAGGAATACACCAGAGCGTACACAATGGGAAAGGAGAGAGGTGTGTGTGCCTGCACAGAAGACCACTTCATGAACAACAGTTAAACATAGAAGAAGAGATTGGATTTATACCCCACCCTTCACTCGGAGTCTCAGAACGGCTTACAAACTCCTTTCCCTTCCCCTCCCCACAACAGACACCCTGTGAGGTGGGTGGGGCTGAGAGAACTCTGACACAAACTGCTCTTTCTCAAGGACAGCTGTGCCAGAGCTTGTGACTGACCCAAGGTCACATCAGCAGGTGCAAGTGGAGGAGGGGGGAATCAAACCTGGTTCTCCCAGATTAGAGTCCGCGCACTTAACCACTACACCAAACTGGCAACCCAGTCCCCCATTGGGAGACTTGTAAAACATAGCCAGAAGATGGGTGCGGAATCTCAATGGAAGAGACCATGCAATGCAGCTCTCCCAACAGCTGCCTCACTTCTGGCATTCACATCCAGAGTAATGCTTGTTGAAGGCTGAGGCAGATGACTACGTGACAGCTCTACAGAGCTCTGAGAGGACCCCATTGAGAAGGGCTGCTGAGAAAGCCAATAGCTGTTAATGAACTTAACTAATGTTAAGGAACTGAAGAAGTGAGCCGTGACTCATGAAAGCTCCTCCCTGCCACAAATTTTGTTAGTCTTTAAGGTGCTTCTGGACTCCTGCTCTTTTCTACTGCTACAGGTAGACTAACACGGCTCCCCGTCTTGATCATAATACCACCCTGAGTCTCATAACCCCCCACACATTTTGGGAGTCCCAGAACAGCTTTGAGGAACCAAGCCTGTAACCTCTCTATGTTTGGACTGCCTCCATCAAGCCAGATTTATATACAAATCAAATCCAAAGCCTTCTATTGGCATATAAATAAAGATACAGTCATCTAAGTACAAAATCATGCAGAGTAAAATTAAAATTGCAGAGTAACATCACAGAGTAATGATGTATATACCATAAAGTAGGTAAGGCACTGCTTTGACTCTGTTATTTTTTGACCACTGTGGGCCACTGGCCTGATCCAACAGTGGCTTCTCTTATGTTCTGTATACATAAATTGCAGCAAAAATAAAACATAAGAACATAAGAGATGCCAATGTTGGATCAGGCCAATGGCCCATCCAGTCCAACACTCTGTGTCACACAGTGGCCAGAAATACCAGAGGCCCTCAGGAGGTCCAGCAGTGGGGCCAGGACACTAGAAGCCCTCCCGCTGTTGACCCCCCCAAGCACCAAGAAGACAGAGCATCACTTGCCCCAGAGCCCCTATCTAGACCTTGTGGCTCATAGCCACTGATGGACCTCCGCTCCATATGCTTATCTAATTCCCTTTTGAAGCTGTCCATGCTTGTGTCCTGAGATAGCTGCCTACTGCGACCATCAGCTTGGTGAAGACTCAGGGGGAACACCCTACACTGAAAGTGTTGGAGGTCTACGAAATACCCCTGCCTGTTAGTGTGGCACACCCACTTGACCCAAGTGGGAGAGAAAGCCTAGAGTCAGCCTCCTACTGCGGTATCAGGAACTGAAGTGCTTCTTTCCAGTCTTGTTTGGTGAGAGGCCCTACGTGAAGGTGGGCTTGAAGGTGAACTGGAATTTGTTCCACGTTGGTTTACACAATCCAGAGTCTCTATGTTTCTTTTTCTTCTTAGTTACTACTTCCACAAAAGGCATAAAAAGCAAGCCAAAACAAACTAAAAGAGAAGCCTAAGATTTGCTACCAGAATTACAACGTGATTTTACTACAGTCTCCAAAACTTTAGCCACACGCAAAGTTTATCATCTCTTAGTAAGCAAGAAGACTTCACTTCTAAAGAGACAGAGTCCTGCTTAAGCAAAGGGAAAATCAATTCAGCTCTCAAATCTGAAAAATTCAGGGCAATCAGTGTTCCCTCTAAGCTAATGTGAGCTAGCTCACAGTTTTTTAGTCTCCAGCTCACACATTTTTGTCTTAGCCCAGGAAGGATGGTTCCAGAACAAACTGGTTTTTGTAGTAGCCAAATCACTTGCTCACAACTTTAATGCCAGTAGCTAACAAAGTAGAACTTTTGCTCACAAGACTCCACAGCTTAGATGAAGCATTAAGTGCAACCCAAAAGAATATGATCTACAGAGTCAGTTCGGTTAGTACTACATCCACAGAGTCTATTAGAATATGGAATGCCATTAAATCTTCCTTACAACATCACAGATGGCAAGTGTTCAAACATGCAAATATAAATGTTCTTCTATACTTTGGAAGAGATCATTCAAACAGTTAGTAGGGCATACTTATCGGGGAGAAATACCAACTGAAAAGGATGACCATAGTCTACATGCTCTGACTAGCAAACTCTTTTTTAGCAACATCTCTCAAACGTCTTTTAAATGACTCAATTCATAAATACTCATAGTTTCGGTCATACCATTGGTAATGCCCAGACATAATTTAAATTCCAAGTATTTGTCCCTCCTAGATGCGAGAGGGACCTGGCTGCAACATCTATCGGCCCGCTGATTGTCAGGGTTGAGCCTCTAGGCTGGTAAGACCCTCTGGAGGTACAAAAGGAACTCTGCCCTGAACCTATTGGATCTGGTGTTGTCGTTTTTTGAAGAAGATGGTTTTGCTTTTTGCTTTTCCATGATCTCCACCAGAATGTCACCCGGTCTTCTGTTCCCAGCAGTTTCTGTGCCTGGTAAAGGACAATAGAGAGGTGATACACCTTCCAGTATTATGGCCATAGGCTGCAGTGAATAACAATGCTGGGAGCTAAGAAGCAGAGAACTGCAATATATCCAGACTGGCATTTGCTGAGAATTCACAGCCTCTCTTAATTTTAATATGTTGTTGTTTGTGCCTGACTGACTCAGGGGCTGGATCTTGTAAGAGTTTCTCTGGAACGAAGGTGGGGCTCTGGAGAAGACAGAGGAGGCTGCCCTTGTGCTGACGGCAAGAGCTGAGGCCTTGCGGGGTTTCTTGAGGGAAAACTCATTCTGCCACTTTGGTCTCTGAGGGCGTTGTCCCCATCTTTGAGAGGAATTGCCCCTGAAACAAGACTGGCAACCAGGGCCTCCAAGAAGTACATTCAGGAGTTTCATAGTGTAGGGCTTAAGGGTGCATATTCTTTTTACAACCTTCACCAGGGAGACCCACTCACATCGGAGGGCCTAATCAAAGGACTATGAAAAAGGAATGATGGCGAGAGTTGAGAGCCAGTTGACTACAATATCTTGCATGTCCCATTACAGGTATATTGAGTGTCAGGGGTGGCTTTTCCTGCAAATCTCAGACCAAACATTACCCTGCCCAGAAGGCACTGAAGAATCTTCCCTTTGGAACAGCCTTCCCATTGGTAGAGGCTGGGCCAGAAGAGAAGAAAGGAGAGAAGAGATTGGATTTATACCCCACCCTTCACTACCCAAAGGAGTCTCAGAGCGGCTGGCCTCATGTGTCTCAAAGCAGCTTACAATTGCCTTCTGTGCCTCTCCCCACAACAGGCCCCTTGTGAGGCAGGTGGGGCTGAGAGAGTTCTGAGGGAACTGTGAATGGCCTGAGGTCACCCAGCAGGCTTCCTGAAGAAGAGCGGGGAATCAAACCCAGTTCCCCCATATTAGAATCCGCACTCCTAACCACTACGCCAAACTGGCTCTCTTAGACAGACCACTTCCCCCCCCCCCTGCTCTGTATGAAGCCATGGAGTCTGAAGCAGAGTCAGTGACTTCACATGGCCAGAGAGGACAGAATGTCTAGCCCGGACGCTGAGGGACATGAGTGCCAGCCTTGTGATGGCTGGCCCTAAGGGTGGAGCTGGGAGCTGGAAAATAAGAGCCAGGTTCCTCAGAGGAATGGTGCTGGAACCTGCTGGCTCCCTTCTTTCCTCCTGTAGGGAAGGGGGAAGGAGCAGTCAGGACAGGGAGAGGAGAAATCCTCATCCTCTCAATCTATGCCATCTCCTTTTTACATGCCTTGTTCCTTCAGGTAGTGTTTAATGCCCTTCACCACCTTCTTAGTAATGTAGGTGCAGAGATCTAGGTGAAGAGAGCCCCCATCAATTATCATGAGAAGAAGGAAAAGAGGAACCACTCTCCAAAGGCAAATGAGTTGCCCCCCTCCACTGCCTTGGGGATATCTCTTCCCAAGGTGGAAAGCTGGAGGAAGGGTGGCAGGGGTCAACAGGAGGCGGTGCGCTGACTCAGATGAGCTTTAGGTGTCTCTGATGAGCCCATCTACCACTGGTACTTTCTACTCCACATCAGTGTTCCCTCTGAGCTGAGTTAGTGTGAGCTAGCTCACAGTTTTTTAGCCTCTGGCTCACACATTTTTGCCTTAGCTCAGGAAGGGATGGGGCTCCAGAGCAAACTAATTCATGCAGCAGCCAAATCACTCGCTCACAACTTTAATGCCAGGAGCTCACCAAGTAGAATTTTTGCTCACAGGACTCCACAGCTTAGAGGGAGCCTTGCTCCACATCCCTCCACATCCCTCCTTTCTTTGACAGGGAGAGGATAGTGGCATCCAAAGAAGAGGTGCTAGTTGTCACCACCAGTGTTCCCTCTAAGCTGAGTTAGTGTGAGCCAGCTCACAGTTTATTAGCCTCTGGCTCACAGATTTTTGCCTTAGCTCAGGAAGGATGGGGCTCCAGAGCAAACTAGTTTATGCAGCAGCCAAATTGCTCGCTCACAACTTTAATGCCAGGAGCTCACAAAGTAGAATTTTTGCTCACAAGATTCGACATCTTAGAGGGAACATTGGTCACCACAGAGACTCGTCCTAGAGCCTTGGAAGGTGAAACAGTCATGCTGTCCTCTCTTCATCATCTTCTTCATTTTCATCTTCCCTGCCCCCAACACCATCACTAGAGAGCACAAAGCAGACAGAGTCACTGCCCCGTCTTTTGAATGGGACTGATTTTGCCCCTCTGAATCCACACTGAAAACCACCTGTGTAGCAGAGGGATAACGGACTGCCCTGGGTGCGAGTGCTGCTGAGTTCACAGGGTCAGTTCTGAAGGAACACAAAGCCGGGATTGGGAAGCGTAACAGAGGTTGGAGCAGAATACTCCAACCCCAGATTTATATGCTGTGAATGGATATAGAACATACGGATACCAGTGGGATCGCAGGAATGGGCCCCTGTTGGAATATTCAGCAGAGTAAAGGAGGCATCCACACATATGTATGTAGACTTTTTACTATATAGAGGGGGAAAGGGTTACATGGGAGTAAAATAGCAAAACATCCTATCTGACTAGTTCTAAGCTCCATGTTGGCTCCTTAGATGCTAAACCTCATGTGAAGGAGAACAAAGGAAATAAAGGTTCCCAAAAGTCCCTCCACTTCCTGCGTATGTGCCCAAATACACATAGCACCCAATAAAACTTGATCAATCAATAGACATTCTACAGTTCCCTTCATTAGGAATATTGTCACCTTCTCTCTGGGGGAAACTACATGTGTAAGATCTAACTGGCCCTAAGCTAAATAGCTAACATTAGCATGCATACATAAACATATTCTTTCATGACTGAAGGATGAACTTGCAAACTCAAACAGCCCCCCAAAAGGGGGGCAGCAACACACTCTTCCATTGCCACTGAGGATGGGGTCCAGTGACAGTTCTTGGAAGATGTCAACCCGGAGACACAGCCTTGATTTCCCCTTCAGAAATACCAGAATAAGACTTCCGATTTTGGCAACTCACAGGCGGGTGTGCTCCATCACAGCTCTGATGTGAGCACCCCGCAAACATGCCGATGGGGGGGTGTCCAAGTTGATCTTGGACCCCCCCCAGACCCCTTGTAGGGGAGTCACAGCCTGGGGCGCAAGAGGTGCCTCTCCCAAGGCGGAAGCCAAAGGATTGAGGCACCTTTGTGCCCCAATAGGCCCCCGTGGCACGGAGCCAGCACGGCACCAGGAGGCGCACACCGGACAGAGCGTACAAGGATCCTGAGAAATTATCCTCTCTACATGTCAAGCGAACACAAGTACAAACATGAGTGAAGCCATGATCCAGCAAGCAATCGATAAAACGCTATTAGTAAAGCTGCCCCAAGGCCCCAAACAAGCGGAAGGGGGTGGGGAATGCCTGATCCTGAAATGACTGAGTTTAAAGCAGGAGGCTGAAAGGGCGGCTCGAAGGAAGCGGATTACGAGGAAGTGTGTGGCGGACCAGCAAGAAAGCGATGAATTTCAGACTTACGGAGAACTTTTAAACTTTCCTCTTGTGTAAACAATGACGCAGCGAGCAGAAAAAATGGCGTTGAAAGTGAAACTTATAATATGAACTGCCAGCACAGCATCACCGGCCTACCAGACCGGAAGTAACCACAGACTTTCCCAAACTGACTGCGGTAGCTTTGCGCCCTCTACTGGACCAGATGACCAACTTTAACGTCAAGCTGGACACGTTGCAAAAGGAACTCAAAGAAATTTCAGCGAGAAAGAAATAAAGCGGATGTTCCTGAAGCAACAATAGAAAGCGGAAGATGGACCTGAGAAAGTGGAGGAGAACAAAGAAGAAGAAGACCAAGACGACGATGACGAAGAAGAGGAGGAGGAGGAGGAGGAGAAAGATGGGGAAGACTGTGATACCATTTCGAAGAGTCTGGCAAAACTCTTTGATCCTGAAGCGTAACTTTAATTCTATGATATTTACACCTTAGCTAAAGAGACTGTGCTTGCTTGCTTGACACTTTTGCATTAGAATCTTCATGTTTTACTATTAAGATAATAGAGATGTATCAACAACCTTATATTTCTGTATCATGGATCCTTGTTACTCTTTATTTTAGGTTGCTCCATTACCCTGACCCTGTAGTTTTGTAGCTTAGAAAACAAAGAAATACCAGAAAAATAGGGTGCTCCAGATGAGGAGAGGGTCATGGGCAGGTGGAGGAATCAAGCCCTGAACGTTGTGAGATGTTGACTCTCTGGCAGATGTTGGAACTGAGAGTGCAGTAGCTGGGACCAATAGGGTGTGCTCTTTTTCTCTATACTTAGATCTCAACTTTTTCAGTGGAAGCTCCTCATATTCAAGGAAGTTTTAAGAACTGCCCAAGACATTGAGATCCGGTTTAGTGTAGTGGTTATCTGGGAGAACTGGGTTTCATTCCCCACTCCTCCACATGCAGCTGTTGGTGTGACCTTGGGTCAGTCACCAGTTCTCTGAGAGCTGTTCTCTCAAGGACAGATCTCCAGAGAGCTCTCTCAGCCCCACCTACATTACAGGGTGTCTGTTGTGGTGAGGGGAAGGGAAGCGCATTGTAAGCTGCTCTGAGACTCCTTCGGGTAGTGAAGGGCAAGGTATAAATCCAATCTCCTCTTCTTCTTCTTCTTCCAACATCACACCCAATGGCACCAAAGTTACTGATGGAGCCCTGGGTGTTCTTCCTGAGTCCTGTAGGTGTTTTCTATATACTTAGATCTCAGTGTTTTATGTGGAGGCACCTCAGAATCAAGGAAGCCTTTTAAAACTGTTCAACGCATTGTTGTACCCAGTGGCACCAAAGTTACCGATGGAGCCCACCCCCCCGAGTGGTTTTTTTCCCTGAGTCCTACAGGTGTTTTGACATGGGAGTTTACAAAGGTGGGCAAAGCCTTCTCCTGTAGGGCTATCTTCAGGTGTGAAGCCTGGTGTCAGCTAAGCTGCCAATAGTGTGGTGTGTGTTTCCTTTTCATATGCATTCGTTCCCTTGTGTTATTGCCTCTTCGCTGCAACGCATATCTCTCAAGGCCACTGGAGGAGTTGCTATGTCTCAACACAGAAAGAGTCGTGGGAAGCTTCTTACCTGTTTTGCTTTCGCAGCCGTTAGTTCTCAGCCTAATGCCCGCGCGTGGGTACCCATGTAATTGGGTACTACATGGGGGGGTGTATACGAATGCCCTATAACCTATTATGCACATAGATCGCCCGCCATTCCTAACAGTGTTCATGTTACTGCATCTATAGCTTTTCAATAAAAGTAAAACCTTCTTGGAAGCGTGTACTTCATTGTTTTGCTGTGTATCCTGACACCCGGTTACTTTGGAGACTTGAGAGTTAACCGATTACAAGGTGCAGACTTGAGAGTTAACCAATTACAAGGTGCAACACTGTGAGACTCTCCCAGACACAGCAGAATAAATCATGATAATCAGTTTGCCCATTTTTGTCCCACAATCAGTACACTATTAAAGCAAGGCTTTTTGTACCACACCAAATGCGAATCACTCAGTGGACAAGCAGGTTAGGCTGCTAACCAGTCCACAGTGGTTGTTCAAAATACAAGCCTAATCTTGCATTTGGCAGAGCAACCAAGAAGCAAACTTCATACCATGGCGGTGAAGGAAGAACTGAGGGAAGGAGCACTCCCCTTCCCATGTCACATGTCAGCTGCAGCCGGAAACCCCTGCACATCAAAAGTTTGAGAAGATTCATCTCTACAGCCAGCATGCAGACATGCAGTCCCAATGAGGGGTTGCACAGAAGCCGACATAGTCTTCACGTCAAGGCTTTCTCTAGCTCTTTAACAATTCTAACTTTAACAGGGTAGTTGTTGTTCAGTTGCACAGTCGAGCCCGACTATCCGCGACCCCATCGACCAGATCACGCCAGGCCTTCCAGTTTTCTGCCGTCCTCTGAAGTTTGCTCAACTTCATGTTCGTTGCATCTATGACACTGTCTAACCATCTCATCCTTTGCCGTCCCCGTCTTCTTTGACCTTCAGTCTTTCCCAGCATCAGGGTCTTCTCCAGGGAGTGCTCCCTTCTTATTGGGTGGCCAAAGTCTTTGAGCTTCAGCTTCAGTATCTGGCCTTCCAGGGAACAGTCAGAGTTGATTTCTTTTAGGATGGACTGATTTGTTCTCCTTGCAGTCCAAGGGACTCTCAAGAGTCTTCTCCAGGGTAGGCTGGTCTACAATTTCCTAGATTCCCTGGTTCACTTTTTAAAACGTGGTATTATGTTGGATACTTGACAATTGGGGGGGGGGGGGCTAAGAAGGCCGATTTTAGTGATGTTGCATATTTCTGTCGGATTGCCAACCACTTCACATTTGAGCTTTTAATTAGAACTTTTAGGTGAACATTATCCAGCCCCAATGACTTGTTAAGTTATAATATGTCAATTAGCTCAATCTTCATCCTTTCTCATCTCTGTCACTACTTCGCATATGACCCCCCACCCACCCACCCAAACACTAGCTGAGCATATGAAGAACTCTGGCTAATCTCTTTGGCAATGAAGATCCATTTAAAAAAACACCCTAGCCTCTGCCCTTTCCTCATCCTTTCTTTCTGCTTTCACACCTTTCTTGTCCAACGCAAGGGTGCCCAGCTTTCCGAGCCTGCAGGCACCACTGGAATTCTGGGATGGGGTAGTAAGCTCCACCCCAAAATGGCTGCCACAGGAGGTGGAGTCAAATGCAATACCTCTTTCCTCACTTTGCAAAAGAATTGCATGGCAGCTACAAGGAACACATGAAGCTGCCTTATTGAGGGTCCACCCACTGGTCTGTCTAGGCCAGTATTACCTTTGGTTGGAACTACGGTCCAAGCACTGGAGTGACAGTGACCCTGGAGGAGGAGTGGTTGGGCTTCCAGCCCTAAAAAGGGATCTTTCTTTCTTTCTTTCTTTCTTTGAGTTTCTTGACTCTGCTTGTTTACCACATTAACTTTCTCTTCAGTTAGTTTGCACGTTTTCCACATCACATATGCTTTCTGATTCTTTCTTAAGACTCTCCCTCTTTAGCTCCTTTTAAGTCTTGAGTTTTTAATAAGCGCTCTCTGATGCTACTCATTTAGGAAAAAGAAGGGGAGGAAAATTCACTGTCCTTGAATATGAACACACAGAGAGTGCTTCCCCCCTTTCCTCCCCAGATTTAATTATGACGGTGCTGGTGATCAGAAAAAGAACTGTGAACATCACCACAGAATATATTTAAAATCTGTTGTATGATCAGATGAATCATGTACTTAACTGTGAGCCAGAAAAGTACAGAGGGGGGAATTAAAATGTAAATAATCTGAATGATGCAACAATGGCAGAAAAATATAAAAGGCTGCCTTTTCATCCAGTATAGCATACTAAAATTTAGGTTGCTAATGCTAATTCAGTTTCTCTGCTTAAATAAATGTAGCTGGAGCTTAATTTACTACGGGCGCTGCACAATTTTATCTCCTGTTCCACAAACATCTAGATCTGTGTAGTATCAAGCAAGAGGATTCTGCTCTGCCTTCACAACTTTTTTTGGTTAAACTGTCTTCCTGGCATCATTACTGTGATATTGACGAACGTTAATGTTCATATTAACTGCCTTTCTAAATCTTTCATAGTATGGGCAGGCCAGGTACATCCATCTCAAAAGTAACAGAGTGTGAGGAGGCAATGCAATTCCAGATGGTCATGGATGAACAGATTATCTGGACCCATTTCAATCTATCTAGATAATCCCAGAATTCAGCTACATAAAGGAGTATTGTCAGTTCTCAGTGACTACATAAGTATTATCTCCACATAATGCCACATAAGTATTATCTCCAACAAACTTTCCAAAGCCATTATGCCCATTTATTTAAAACACTGCACTTCTACATGATTTGCAGAAACTGTTTTGGAAAGTAGCAGCAATTTCTCTGTCCCGATGACGGGACCGCCACCCCCCGCGGTCCCAACGAGACCGTCCACGACGCTGGGAGGACAGCCCCTGGATCCACCTCTACTCACCGGGGACCCCGAGAGAAGGCAGAGGAAGGCAGCAGGGGAGGGCGCGTCAACAGCAGGGACACCGGGAGAGTGCTTCTGGCCCGGCACAAGAGCACACCAGCGCACCCGGGCGCCACGCCCCATTCGGAACCGCCCGATGGGACTACACCCGGAGCAGAAAGGAATGAGGGAGAGCAAGGCCCCTCCCAGGAGCCGGTGTCCTCAATTATGTAGGGGGGCGGGGCTGGGGAGGAAGGAGGACGGGGAGAACAGAAGGAACACTGGGAGGAGGGAGGAGAGAATAAAAGGAAGCGGCTCTAAGAGGCCAGGGATGACGACCTGGATGGAGGAGACGGCATTGCAGCACAGAGAGAGGGGCAGTGCCATACATCCAAAGCGAACGTTGTGGCAGGGATGGTGATGGAACCTCCCTCCCCGTTCTGAGGCCCCTGCTGCAGGGACGGGTGGCAGAGCAACGGGGACTGGAGGAATCCAGTGACAGCGAGGGGGAGTCGTCAGGGTCGTGTGACATTCTCAAAATAAAATTTTTTCTTAAAAAATAATAATTCAATGTTGGAATCTATTTGTCATATTTCCATGCCACCGTAACACAGAGAGTAGACTACTGTAGTGCATTGTACTTTGGTCTCCCTTCAAAATCCGTTCAGAAACTTCAGTTGGCGCAGGATGCTACGGCTCCGCTATTATCGAGCACTAGATGGAGCGTGCAAATTACTCGCATTCTGCAGCCACTCCACTGGCTGCCCACCGGTTACCGGGCTCAATTTAAGGTGTTGGCTGTCACAAACAAAGCCCTTGACGGCCTTGGACCCTCATATCTGCGAGGCCAACCCTCCCTCTGTGCTCCACCACATCAGAGCAGGGACTTCTGCAGGTGCCAACCTGCAAACGGACAAAGTCAACCACTGCCCATATACACCTGGCCTTCTCCATTGTGTCCTCCACCTTGTGGAACGGTCTGCCTGAAGAGGTCAGGAAGGCTCCCATTTTCCTGGTTTTCCACAAACTGTGCAGAACTTAATTATTCAAGAGGGCTTTTCTGTGCAGGCAATAGAGGTGCACTGTCCTAAATGGCTCACAAAGTTATTTGAAAAAATTATTAGGGACCAGGGCTATTTTTGGGCAGGAACATCAGAACATCAGAACATCAGAGACGCCAATGTTGGATCAGGCCAAAGGCCCATCCAGTCCAACACTCTGTGTCACACAGTGGCCAGAAATACCAGTGCCATCAGGAGGTCCAGCAGTGGGGCCAGGAACGGAGTTCCGGCTGGCTCCCAAGTTGGCCACACCCAGCAGGAACTCATTAGCATAATAGGCCACACCCAACAGCAGGAACTCATTCGGATTGGCTACATTAGGGGTGTGTGGCCTAACATGCAAAGGAGTTCCTGTTACAAAAAAAAGGCCCTGGGTTTTGACAACAAACATGGTAAACAGACTAAGAAGCAAAAGGTGGGTGTGGCTGGATGACCACGCTTCTGGTAACATGGGGTGTGTGGCCTAATAGGCTAATGAGCTGTATTGTCAGGGGTGTGGCCTAATATGCTAATGAGTTTCTGCTGTTGGGTGTGGTCTATTATGCTAATGAGTTCCTGCTGGGCTTTTTCTACAAAAAGAGCCCTGTTAGGGACAGTGGGCTATACTAATGTGTTTAGCTTGCTGAAACTAGGATCCTACTATGGAATCCTGCATCGTTTAATGCATCATGTTAAGGCTTTGCTTCAGTTCTTTTTCAGACTTCTGGCCCTTTTTTATCTATTTTTATCCTCTCAGCACCATTTTAACCACACTCTCCCACACATTCATTTTAATTAAGGATTAAAGAACACCTTCTACTGTTTATCTCTTGTATATCTCCTGGCTATACAAGAAAGCTTTTATACAGAAGCCCACTAACGAGATTGGTCTCTATGGGGAGGAAGAAAGCCAAACGGATACAGAACACCTTCGACTGGATGACCTTATCTCATGGAGCGAGGCAGTAAGTGACCTTCCTGGTTTTGCCTCCCCAAATAAATATGCAGTTTTGGAGACAGATTCTAATACTCAGGAAACTCTATTCGCTCCATAGGTTGAACCACTTATACTTCTTTATCTTCCGTTTCTTACTAAAAAGAAGAACGTTAGACTTAGTAATTTTAATAACTACGTTCTCTCTGAAACAGGACTCTGAGAAGGAGCCTATAAGCTTGTGTAGGCCAACCACAGATTTTGAGGGGAAAGGCGGTATCGTCCACATATAAGAGACAGGGTAATTTAACATGGGTCAGGAGAGGTGGATGAAATTAATTTCCAGATATGTAAGGAGTTACGTCATTAGGGCACAAACTGAATAACAGCGGAGTAAGGATTCATCCTTGCTGAACTCCTCTAATCAATGGGATATCCCTAGTCAGTTCGCCAACAGGACCACATCTCACCTGAGCAGTAGACTTAGCATATAATTGTTGAATCAGGAAGAGGAGGCGCTTCCATAGAGGATTTGTTCAATTTATCCCATAGTCTTTGTCTAGGCACTGGTTCAAAGGCTGCTCTAAGATTCATGAAGACAACAGCTAACGTGCCATCTCTTAAGCTGGTGTATTTACCTACAGTACACTGGAGTGTGTGGCAATAGTCAACTGTGCTGGCACCTCTATGTAAATCCAGCTTGCTCTCGACCCAGTATGGCTGCATCTTCCAACCAAAGAAACAGCTTCTTAGGAAGCAAAGACATGTATAGTTTTGCCCACCAGTGATAGTAGATTTATAGGCTGGTAATTGTTTGGGTCAATTGGATCGCCTTTTTTGGAGATGGGGACTATTACTGTGTGGTGCCAAGAAGTAGGCATAAAACCTGTCTCGTTGATTTGTGTAAATATTGGTGCCAATATCTCTGCCCACCAATCAGCATTTGCTCAAAAAACCTCCCTCCCAATACCTCTAATCCTCTCATAAAAGATAAACTCACAGACCCACAAGAACCTTCCTGTCTTACAGAAAGCCAATGAGGAACAGAAAATTTGAAAAATTTCCTAAAACATCTTAGACTTCATTGGAGATCACTGTCTCCTTACTGGCCAAACAGTTTATAGCCAACTTTCACCAACTAAATTCCATATCCCATAAACTGGATTACAACACACTCTACTTAGAAACTCCAAATCACAACCCAAACCCTCCCCCACTGCAGAAAACCCACCAACTATATAGGAAGGTGAATCAAATTCAAATCCAAAACCCTCAACTCTGAGTTAGCAAAATATCAATAACTGAGAGACTACAGGAAAAAGGCAGGGGAACCTCCTGGTATCTCATGCCAGCTGTTAAGAAACCAAATTGCTCTGTTTATAACAGAAAATCAGGTAAACAGAAGACTTTGGGTAACCAAAAGAACAATTTTGAACCAAGGCCCAAAATCTCACTTAAATTCCTAACATGGAATATTGCAGGTTGCCTTCCAAGAGAGCTGATAACTCATAGAACTCATAGAATCATAGAGTTGGAAGGGACCTCCATGGTCATCTAGTCCAACCACCAAAACAGGGCAGGAAATTAACAAATACCTCCCCCTCCACACCCGCAGTGACCCTGCCCTGTTCCACACCCAGAAGATGACAAAAAACCTCCAGGATCCCTGGCCAAACCGGCCTGGAGAAAAATTGCTTCCTGACCCCAAAGTGGCAATCAGCATTTCCCTGGACGTGTAAGAAAGGGCCACAAGAACTAAGCACTGAGACAACCCTTCCTGCCCTCCCTCTCATGATCTGCCTGAGTTCATACAATCAGCATTGCTGTCAGATGGCCATCTAGCCTATGTTTGAGAACCTCCAAAGTAGGAGACTCCACCACCTCCCGAGGAAGCCACTGAGGAACTGCTCCAACTTGCTGCAAGCGTAATTGCTGTTACCCTCAGGTAATAATACAAACATGCCACAGACTTTGCACATCACTGCCTCAGCTCCCTCACCAGCCATTCTGCACTCCAGCAGCAGCTCCCTCCCCAATCTGCAGTATTCTTCTTTCCCTTCCTAATTCTTTTAACTCCTTTTTCATAGAATCATAGAGTTGGAATGGGCCATACAGGCCATCAAGTCCAACCCCCTGCTCAATGCAGGATCAGTCTAGAGCCTACAGCACCCGGTATTCCCAGGCGGTCTCCCATCCAAGTACTAACCAGGCCCGACGACCCTGTTTAGCTTCCGAGATCAGACGAGATCGGGCGTGTTCAGGGTGGTATGGCTGTAGGCAGTCTAGAGCATCCCTGACAAGTGTTTGTCCAGATGCTGCTTAAAGACTCACCACCTCCCTAGGCAGCTGTCAGGACCCACAGCCAAACAACGAAGTACCCACTCCCAGGAAGGTTTTACTTTTATTGAAAAGCCACAGATGCAGTAACATGAACACTGTTAGGAATGGCGGACTACCTATGCGCATAATAGGATATAGGGCATTCGTATGCGCCCCCCCCCCGCAATACCCAATTAGGTGGACTCCCGTGCCGGGAAATGGCAAGGCTATCTAACGGGCGCGAAGCTGGGAACGAAGAAGCTCCCACGGAAGGTAGACACCACAATCTCCTCCAGTAACTCTTTACAGATAAGCATTGCAGCTGAGAAGCAATTAAGCGCATGGGAAGGAATGCAAAGCAATTAGAAGGCCTCTCCACACTCATGGTAGCTTAGCTGACAGCAGCTTCCACTGTTGCACTACTCTGACAAAAAGTTTTCCCTGATATCCAACTGGTACCTTCCCGGCCTTAATTTAAACCCATTCTCGAGAGTCCTCTCCTCTGCTGCCAACAGGAACAGCTCCCTCCCCTCCCCTAAGTGACAGCCCTTCAAATACTTTAAGACAGCAATCATGTCCCCCCTCAACCTTCTCCTCTCTAGACTAAACATTCCCAAGTCCTTTCCTCATAGTGCTTGCTCTCCAGGCCCCCGATCATCCTCTACACCCGCTCCATTCTGTCCACATTCTTTTTGAAACAAGGCCTCCAGAACTGCACACAATACTCCAAGTGCGGCCTGACCAATGCACTGTACAGTGGGACTATGACATCTTGTGAGATGAGATGCCACTGACAGCTACTCTTTGAGTGGAGTTTTCCAAACAGTTCCTTATCCACCTAACTATCCTAGAGTCCAGTCCACAGTCTTCTAGTTTACCCATCAGAACATCATGGGGAACCCTGTTTTAAGTTTCTCTGAAATCCAGGTATTCTACTTCACAAAAGGAGCCTCCTTTATCCTTGCAGCAATCTTCCAAGGAAAGGTCATCTCACAGATCTTTTACAGTTCCTAACTCTGTATTTACAAAGAAAGGTGCTTACTGGAAGCAGTACAATCCAAGTTCCTATAATCAGTCCTTGGAGTCCTGCAATGTATCCTGAAAGTCCTTCTTAGATTAGAGGCTGGGTTGATCACATCTAACTATTGACTAAAACTTGTCTTCATTCCCGTAGGCCTAGCACATTTGATATTTACCGATAGCCATCCTTCAACACCTGGCAAAGAGCAACTTCTCTCCGTCCCCTCACAATCAGCACTCATTGTCACACTATCCCTTATTTTATATTTTATTCTTTATTTTTATTATTTTTTAATCTTTATCATTATTACTGATTAATAGGAAACAGAGAGTGAATATAAATGAGCAATTTTCTCAGTGGAGGGTGGTAAGCAGTGGGGTACCGCAGGGATCAGTACTCGGCCCGATGCTTTTTAACTTGTTTATTAATGATTTGGAGTTGGGAGTAAGCAGTATATTTTGTTTAGTGAATATAAATGAGCAATTTTCTCAGTGGAGGGTGGTAAGCAGTGGGGTACCGCAGGGATCAGTACTCGGCCCGATGCTTTTTAACTTGTTTATTAAT
>NW_015174889.1:49000-51395 GCF_001447785.1 Gekko japonicus | reverse complement strand
CAGTAACATGAACACTGTTAGGAATGGCGGACTACCTATGTGCATAATAGGATATAGGGCATTCGTATGCGCCCCCCCCCCCCCGCAAAACCCCGCAAAAATGGATCCCCCCCCCCCCCCCAGCAATACCCAGCAATACCCAATTAGGTGGAGTCCCGTGCCGGGAAATGGCAAGGCTATCTAACGGGCGCGAAGCTGGGAACGAAGAAGCTCCCACGGAAGGTAGACACCACAATCTCCTCCAGTAACTCTTTACAGATAAGCATTGCAGCTGAGAAGCAATTAAGCGCATGGGAAGGAATGCAAAGCAATTAGAAGGCCTCTCCACACTCATGGTAGCTTAGCTGACAGCAGCTTCCACTGTTGCACTACTCTGACAAAAAGTTTTCCCTGATATCCAACTGGTACCTTCCCGGCCTTAATTTAAACCCATTCTCGAGAGTCCTCTCCTCTGCTGCCAACAGGAACAGCTCCCTCCCCTCCCCTAAGTGACAGCCCTTCAAATACTTTAAGACAGCAATCATGTCCCCCCTCAACCTTCTCCTCTCTAGACTAAACATTCCCAAGTCCTTTCCTCATAGTGCTTGCTCTCCAGGCCCCCGATCATCCTCTACACCCGCTCCATTCTGTCCACATTCTTTTTGAAACAAGGCCTCCAGAACTGCACACAATACTCCAAGTGCGGCCTGACCAATGCACTGTACAGTGGGACTATGACATCTTGTGAGATGAGATGCCACTGACAGCTACTCTTTGAGTGGAGTTTTCCAAACAGTTCCTTATCCACCTAACTATCCTAGAGTCCAGTCCACAGTCTTCTAGTTTACCCATCAGAACATCATGGGGAACCCTGTTTTAAGTTTCTCTGAAATCCAGGTATTCTACTTCACAAAAGGAGCCTCCTTTATCCTTGCAGCAATCTTCCAAGGAAAGGTCGTCTCCCAGCTCTTTTACAGTTCCCAACTCTGTATTTACAAAGAAAGGCGCTTACTGGAAGCAGTACAATCCAAGTTCCTATAATCAGTCCTTGGAGTCCTGCAATGTATCCTGAAAGTCCTTCTTAGATTAGAGGCTGGGTTGATCACATCTAACTATTGACTAAAACTTGTCTTCATTCCCGTAGGCCTAGCACATTTGATATTTACCGATAGCCATCCTTCAACACCTGGCAAAGAGCAACTTCTCTCCGTCCCCTCACAATCAGCACTCATTGTCACACTATCCCTTATTTTATATTTTATTCTTTATTTTTATTATTTTTTAATCTTTATCATTATTACTGATTAATAGGAAACAGAGAGTGAATATAAATGAGCAATTTTCTCAGTGGAGGGTGGTAAGCAGTGGGGTACCGCAGGGATCAGTACTCGGCCCGATGCTTTTTAACTTGTTTATTAATGATTTGGAGTTGGGAGTAAGCAGTATATTTTCTTTAGCATATTTAGCTCTTTCGGTTTCCAGAAGGCAGGGATACTCTGTCCAGTATCCAAACTCCTTCACTAAACACACCAGTACCTTTCTTGAGCTTTTTTTTACTGACTCTTCGGGATTTAAAAGGCAGTTTCAACTGGGTAGGGAAATTCTTCTCTCACTAGAAGATCTATCCCCTTTTCTGGCCTGAATGGGAGTAAGATTTTGTGCTCCTGTGCAGTCAAATTATATTTAAGTTTTCTAACAGATATCTCTAAGTTTTCTATATCCTTTAATACCAATTTTTCAAATACGTTAATAGCTGGATCATAACTATAAGGTATCCAACATCAGCAACACCTGGAGACTATCGTTGTGGAAGGTGTTCTGTGTGTTTGTTGGTTTGGGAAACGGATAGACTAGACTTTCCAGAATTAAAGGTACAATTAAAACAAATCACTACTTTGTGCAACAAAAAGAGTACTGTATCTTATAAAATGTCCATGTTCTAGATATTATATAGTGATCTCAACAAGAGCAATCAGGACGCGAATTGTAGAACATAGGTCTTGCATCCACCAACAGAATGTGAATTCCCTCCCCTTGTTTCTCATTTTCTTGAGCATCAACATGATTGTAACAGCTTTGTCTTTATTGTTTTGGAGGTCTTTAATAATGATCCTTTTAACATAATGGATACTAAAAAAATGTAACTGAGACGTGAGGCATATTGGATACATCGGTTGCAAACTATCAATCCCCATGGTTTAAATAACGAAATAGATCTTTCACATTTTTTATAATTAGTAGGTAATCTTATGCCTTAAGGCATTCTAGCATGGATAAGCAGTTGCTGCGTTCGACTAGTGCCTGAGGAGAGCAATTTGATGATTATTTGAAACTGTACAAGATTTTCAGTGCGTGTATAATTGCTGCATAATTGTTGTTGAAGATGTTTATTGTTAAATGATGGATTGAAGATATA
>NW_015174889.1:43905-48349 GCF_001447785.1 Gekko japonicus | reverse complement strand
GTCTGGGGCAGAGATGTTCTGTCTTGGGGGGGCAACAGTGGGAGGGCTTCTAGTGTCCTTGCCCCACTGCTGGACCTCCTGATGGCACCTGGTATTTTTGGCCACTGTGTGACACAGAGTGTTGGACTAGATGGGCCTTTGGCCTGATCCAACATTGGCCTCTCTTATGTTCTTATTAGAGGGAATTAGATAAGCATACGGAGCAGAGGTCCATCAGTGGCTATTAGCCACAAGGTATAGTTAGGGGCTCTGGGGCAAGTGATGCTCTGTCTTCTTGGTGCTTGGGGGGTCAACAGTGGGAGGACTTCTAATATCCTGGCCCCACTGGTGGACCTCCTGATGGCACCTGGTATTTTTGGCCACTGTGTGACACAGAGTGTTGGACTGGAGGGGCCTTTGGCCTGATCCCACAGGGGCTTCTCTTATGTTCTTATTAGAGGGAATTAGATAAGCATATGGAGCAGAGGTCCATCAGTGGCTATTAGCCACAAGGTACAGATAGGGGCTCTGGGGCCAGTGATGTTCTGTCTTCTTGGTGCTTGGGGGGGGGGTCAACAGTGGGAGGGCTTCTAGTGTCCTGGGCCCCACTGATGGACCTCCTGATGGCCACGGTGTGACACAGAGTGTTGGACTGGATGGGCCATTGGCCTGATCCAACACTGGCGTCTCTCATGTTCTTATGTTCTTAACCTTAAGCTTGGCAAAATAACTCTGTTTTACAGGCCCTGCAGAACTGCATTCTGTCCTGCAGTGCCTGGATCTCAGCTAGAAGTGTTCCACCAGGTCAGAGCCAGGACCAAAAAGGCTCTGATCAAGGATAACCAGACACTCTTTGGGCCAGGGACCACCAGTAGGTTTTCGTCACTTGAGTGTAATGCTCTTTGGGGGATGTACCAAGAGAGGCAGTCCTGAAGGTATGCTGGTCCACTTTGAAGCACTAAAACCTTGAATCATATCCAGTGTTCAACCTGGAGCCAGTGTAGCTGGCGGAGCACTGATTGTATATGGATCTTGTGCAACACATCACTTGTTCTTCCTTTTTTGCTGTTGTTGTTGTTCTCTTCTATTTCTTTACACTGATTATTGTAATAGTTTCTTTTTCTGTACATGCCAGTCACTGGAATGCTGCATTTAGAATACTGATTCTGTTTCCGTCACCTTTACTTTTGGTTCTTGTCTATCTTTATCCATTTTTATCAGTCATCCATCAAGAGTTTTCATTTCTTTTGGCTACAGGAATAGCCTCTGTGCATTCTTCCTTGGTAATAGTTCCGGTTTCAACCCATAGTTCTTCTGGTTCCTGTTCCCTTGAACTTAGTAATGCAAATCTGTTCTTTACATAGTCTTTAAACTCTTCAGGAATGTTGCTTAGGTTGTATTTTGGCACCATGAATGTTTTGGTGCTTTTCTTCAGCTTTATTCTAATTTCCATTATTAACTACTCATGGTCTGTATCACAGTCAGCTCCTGGCCTTGTTTTAGCAGAGAGAACAGAGCTTTTCCATCTTCCGCTTCCAATTATGTAATTTATTTGATTTCTGTGTTGGCCATCCAGTGATGTCCATGTATACAATCATCTGTTTGGTTGCCTGAAACGTGTTCAAAATAATAAATTGTTGCCTTCATGAAATTCTGTGAATCACTTTCCTGCTTCATTTTGTGCTCCTAGCCTTTATTTAATTTCAGCAATATTTAATTTACTTCCAAAGATCTTTCATTTAGTTTATTTTCTACTTTTGAGTTCTAGTCACTATGATTATCAGTGCATCTTGTTGAGTTGTGTGATCAATTTCTTCCTGGACACTTGGATAAAGGCTATCAATTTCTTCTTCATCAGCATATGTAGTCGGGGCGTAAGCATGCACGATGGTTATGTTGACAGGCTTTCCATGAAGTCCAATTATTATTATGGGATCAGACTTTGCATTATAGCTCCTGAATGACTGTGCTACATCTCACCTCACTATCACAGCAACTCTGGGTCTTCTGTGTTTGTCATTTCCAGAGTAAAACCTCTGTAATTTTCTGATTGAATATGTCCTAATCCTAAAATTTTCTGACTGAATATGTCATCTTCTTTTTTTTGGCAATGCTGTTTGTTTGTAGAAAAAGGATTAAGTCTTTATATTTCTTTCTCTTTTGTCTTATTTGATGTTGTCCCCGATTTTCAAGGGTGTTCCTGTAGTTGCTTTCAGGATAGAATCCCTCACATGCCTCTTTGAGAATCTGACCACTATTTCCCCAGACAGATTATTCTTCTTGATATACATGGAATAGGACCTATAGACAACATCCATTTCGTTTACAAGATATTCCGCTTTCAAATCTGTGACTGGGGCTAATGCTTCACTCAAGAGTTGCTTTAGATTCTTGCCTTTTAATTCTGGGACCCCTTGAAACCGGAGGACCAAATTTGCTTTCTCCATTTGCAGCTGTAAAAGTTGTAATTCTTCCGAAGCTTGTTTCTGTTCCAGCTTTTGCACCTTTTTCTTAACTTTTTTAGTGTTGACATCCATTTCCTTCACCTTCTCAGCCGTTTGCTCTGTTATTTTTAAAGTCTCAGTCAGTTGGAGCTGCTGAGTTGCAAAGTTCTGATTTAGAGTTGTCAGCTGTTGTTTGATGTTGGTCATCTAGTCCAGCAGAGGGCGCAAGGAATCTGCCAACATTTTGGAGAACTCAGTGACCTCTTCCGGTCGAGGGCTCATGTTCCCTGCTGGTTTCACTTTTGCTAGTTTGTCTTTCTCTGCCCTCTTCCCTGCCATCTTTATGGATTATTTACTTTTGTGAAAACTTGCTAAAGTCTCTGAAATTCGCCCATACGCTTATCCGCGCTCTGGTAAGTATCTCAAAACAGATTTCAACATTTTTTCTTCCACTCCCCCCTTGGTATATCGTTTTTTAGTTCATGCGCATGGGAGAGGCCCCTCCCCCGCTCGCTTTTCTTGCCGTTCCCGGGGGGTAGCTTTCTTTTTGAAATCTTGTATTCACTTTAACCCGACTCACTGTTCATTGTTGTTTATATGACCTCGCTCGGAACACGTTCAAAACGCTCGATCGCCAACATTTGTCCCAGTCAGCAACTCTAGATCCATACAGAAACTCAGCGGCACGGCCGTCGGGGCGGAGGAGCGCCTCAATTCCCCAGCATCGCGCTGGCGAAGAGGTCGCCCCTCAAAAGCCACATGGCTAGGAGCCTTTTACCAACGCTTCAGGGGGGTGACCCGTCCACACACCCCCAATCTGCCGGTGCTCAAATCACATCCCCAGGAGGTCAGGGAGATGTGTCCACCAGCGTGTCGCCATAAACCAGACGTCTGACTGAATATGTCTTAATCACTTTAGTTCACTCTCTCCCAGGATTGCAATGTTTAAACATTCCATTTCCCATTTTATGATTTCAAGTTTACCTTGATTTATACTTCCCACATTCCAAGTTCCTATGACATGTGTCACACAGCTTTAGACTTTCTGTTTGTATCCATTCATGTCAACAACTGAATGTCCTTTTGGCTTCAGTCCAGTCATGAAAATTAAGAATAGGGTTCTTCATATTTGCCCTCAGCTCTTCCCCAGTAGCTGACTGAGTGCTATCCAACCTGAAGGTTCCATCTTCCAGCACTGTATCTTTTTTCATTTTGGATTGTCTCATTCTAGGTTTTTCCAGGTAATGGAGGATCAGAAGGGTTATCATAGAATCATAGAATGTTAGAGTTGGAAGGGATCTTGAAGGTCATCTAGTCCAACCCCCTGCACTCTGCAGGAGCATAGCTGAAAGACAGCCCGACATTCCTACAACATACCCGAAAGATGGTCGTCCAGCCTCCGCTTGAAAATGTCCAGCGAAGGAGCATCCACCACCTCCCGAGGCAGACTGTTCCACTGCTCAACCACTCTTACAGTTAGGAAGTTTCTCCTGATATTTAGCCGGTAACGACTCCCTTGTAATTTCCACCCATTAGATCCAGTCTTGTAATTCAGAGCAAGAGAGACTAGATCTGCTCCATCTTCTACATGACAGCCTTTCAAATACTTGAAGACTGCAGTCATGTCCCCTCTAAGCCTTCTCTTTCCCAGGCTAAACATACCCAACTCTTTCAGCCTTTCCTCATAAGACTTGGATTCCAACTCTCTCACCATCCTGGTTGCCCTCTTCTGGACATTGATCTGGACACAATGCTTCTGTTAATGCATCCTAAGATTGCATTAGCTTTCTTCGCAGCCACATCGCACTGCAGGCTCATGTTTAGCTTGTGATCAACCAGAACACCTAGATCCCTTTCACATGTGCTGCTGTCAAGCTATGTCCCTCCCATTCTGTGCCTTTGATTTTTTGTACCTAAGTGTAGGACTTTGCACTTATCTCTATTGAAATTAATTTTATTTGTCTCAGCCCACTGTTCCAGCCTATCTAGATCATTTTGAATCATGACCCTGTCTTCTTCAG
>NW_015174889.1:43608-43802 GCF_001447785.1 Gekko japonicus | reverse complement strand
AATCACACCTAGCTTCGTGTCATCTGCAAATTTGATAAGCATCCCCTCTATGTCTTCCTCCAGGTCATTTATAAAAACATTGAACAACACCGGTCCTAGGACCGAGCCCTGTGGCACTCCACTCGAGACTTCCCTCAACGTAGATGCAGAGCCATTTACGAGCACTCGTTGGGTATGATTTTTCAACCAACCAT
>NW_015174889.1:36177-39533 GCF_001447785.1 Gekko japonicus | reverse complement strand
TATGAACATGAAGTTGAGCAAACTTCAGAGGATGGCGGAAGACCGGAGGGCCTGGAGGGAGCTGGTCCATGGGGTCGCAAAGAGTCGGACTCGACTGTGCGACTGAACAAGTATACCCCCACAACAATTTCCCCTTCTCTCCCCCCCCCCGCTATCCTTACCCATACACTTTCAACAGGACAACTCTCAAAATCCTGAATTTCAGTGCAAGCGTATTCATTCTTTTTTAAAAAAAATAAGTATTTTTAAACATTACTTTCAACAGTACATCATTAATAACAAATAATTACATTGTATTGTAGTTGGGTATTTCTGATCTTCAAAAGACTCCTTTACTCCTCTATGCCAGTACAGACCAATGATATAATATAATTTAGAAATATAACAGGAACACATCTCCCCTGGAGGACTCTGATAGGGGACCTCGGTTGTGGAAGATCAGGCACTTTGTATTGTCCTGTGTCGCAAAAGTGTCTATTGTGGGACACCAGAACTCGTGAAAAATTGGTTGCAAGTAGCAGGGATTCAGTGACCATTTGTGTTAGACCAACTGCATCCGACTGAGATGGTCCGCTTGAGCGATTTCGATGCCTGGCAGATGAACTGCTTTAAGGTGGATGCCCTGCATCTTGCCCCAGTGCCACAAGGTCATGGCTTTCTTGCAGAGCTTCACAGACACTGTCCCGCCCTGTTTGTTTATATAGTAAACAGTGGCCATGTTGTCCAATGTGATCTGCACATGGCAATTGCACAGGGCAGGAACGACTGGAGAGCTTGATGTACTGCCAGGAGCTCCAGACAGCTGATGTGCTGGGAACGTTCTGACTCAGACCCTGAATCATTTGTGCTCCCGTAGTGGGCTCCCCAACCCCACTGGGAGGCATCATTGGTCAGGATAACGCTCGGAGGAGGAAGACGGACTAGCATTCCGGTCAGAAGATTCTCTTCCATGGTCCACCACTGAAGGGTTGGCAGGACATTTGATGTAAGGGGTAGCGTCTGGTGCATGTGAAGGGGGTCAAAGACTCAAACGAACCACAGCTGAAGCGGCTGCATCTGAAGCCTGGCATATAGTAGTACGTTGGCGGTTGCCGCCATCATTCCCACGAGGCATTGAAACACCCGAGGTGGCTGCGTGGGTGACGACAGTAGGGTAAATGCCAATGAGCATAGGGCAAAGGCTCTGTACAGTGGAAGAAAGGCATGTTGTGGGGGGGGTGCAAAGTCATGCCAATGTTGGTATGGAAAGATCTGGTGGGGTGTTAGTAGGGGGCCCCAGAGGGGCAACGACAGTGGCTGTAGGGGGAGCTAACAGAGGTTTTATGATGATGGGAGCATCCAGGGAACCAAAGATTAGGGGCCACTGGTCCCAAGGAAGGGGAGGGGGGAAGGACGATGGCAGACGGAAAAACTCACTGAAAACCCGAGTCCTTTTTTTTTTTTGCAGAGAAGGAGACAGAAGACAAAGATGAAGACACTGAAAATGACAAAGGAGACTAAAGGAATAAACATATGAGGCAGCTCAGTAGAGAGCATGCAACGAGGTCGGTAAGATCAGCGCGGTGGTCGAGAAGAAACTTGAGTGGGAGGGTGTTTCCTTCTTCGCTCCAGACACGTGCAGTCTGCTCCCCAAAGCGCGGGAAGCACGCCAAAATTCAGAAGCTAGCTCTTGTATTTCTCCAAGGTCACATTCAAGCGCAAGTGCAGAACTCATGTGTTGGGACTACACAGAGACCACAAAGAAAATCTATCTGTTCTCTTCTGCTGATGTAGCCGTTGATCCCTGAAGGGAGTGAATACATCTGCTCATTCTGCCTTGAGTGACTCTGCTAGGAGCTTAACTTCTTGACAGAGTTTAAACTCCTTACGGTATTGCTGTCAGCTTCACTGATACAGACAAACCCCTTCATCTTGTGTCCAAGAGGGTGCCCAGAAGGCTTATAAGGGTGTAAAGGCATGTTGATATCCTGGACTGGTTAGTATTGATAATGTACATAGTGATGTGGAGCTAAATTGAATTACAGAATAAATAAGTTTTTTTTAATTAAAATGATACTTGTGTACAGTAAAGCAACAAAATAATCAATACCAGAATGGGAGCAAATTAAGACACTAAAAATATATACAAAGGACACTTTTTGCAAATCAGCAATTTGTACAACCTTCAGTATGCAATGTTTGGTATACTTGTACTTCCACTACTGGTTCCTCATTGACACCATATAAACATCACATCATTTTATACTATAAATATACAAGAACATTAGATGCTCAGCTGTTGGGTTTCACAGGCACGAATGTGAAAAAATTGGATAACAAGTGTTATACCCCTACTCGTCTTTGAAACTTTGGAAAATGTGTTCCACACGGTTAAAAGCAAAGTGTATATAACTTGATCCATTTACCTATGCATGATTATGCAAACTCAGATATTTATTCAGCTGGGACCAGGAAAAGAAAACCAGCTTTACCTAGTCTGGATTAGTCACTGTCAGCCATGTGCCCCCCCCCTTACATTGTCTGAACACCAAACAACTCTGCAGACAGACACATCTGGCTGCTGTTGGCTGGATCCTTGATCTGAGCCAGCAGGGCAGGAAACCACAGAGCCTAAAATGCTGGTCTACAGGAGCTAATATCCCGCCTTCACTCCTTCACTCCCCTCAAGTGTTTCTCAAATTTGGCTTACCCCATCTCAATGCCATTTATGCAGAAAGAAATCATAATATACCAGACAGTTATATCATCTACACCAGGGTTTCCCAACAGAATGCTTATGAGCACCACGGCACCTACCAGTACTTCCCTTGGCACCTGCCAAGCTTTTCAAAAAGTAGGCAAGGCTACATGGGGCTGCCTTTGTCACAAATCCGGAAGCTGCAGCTAGTGCAGAATGGTGCAGCCAGGCGTCTGATGCGCCTCCCGAGATGGGAGCACATTTGCCTTGTACTGAAAGCGCTGCATTGGCTGCCAATAGCGTACCAGATTCGCTTAAAGTGCTGGTTCTTTCCTTTAAAGCCAGGGTCCGACATACCTGAGGGACCACCTTTCCCCATATATACCCCCAAGGGCACTACGGTCAGGGACGCAACATCTACTGGTGACCCCAAGCCCCAAAGAGGTCAGGCTTGCTGTCACTAGGGCCAAAGCCTTTTTGGTGGTGGCTCCTACCGGGTGGAATGAGCTCCCGGAAGAGATCAGGGCCCTGCGGGACCTTGCACAGTTCCGCAGGGCCTGTAAAACGGAGCTCTTCCGCCAGGCTTTCGATCACCACTACCACCACTAACGAGTTTCGCAACAGCGGGGTATTGGTGGGTGAGTGGAAGAATGTGACCTTGAGGAGTAAGATAATCAGG
>NW_015174889.1:0-33327 GCF_001447785.1 Gekko japonicus | reverse complement strand
ACTCGCCCCAGCAACAGATATAAAGGTGGAATTGTTACTTAATGACATGGATGTGGCCTACAGGTCATATTCAGGATATATAAAGAAAAATAATCTGCCTGGGGAAATTGTAGTAAGATTCTTGAAGAGGCACATCAGGGATGCTATCCTGAAAGCAGTGGTTGTGACACCCCTGAAGGTGGGGGAGAATGCAGTCAGAACGCTAAAGGATATTCCATTTGAAGTAAGGCAACGGAGAAAGAAATACAAAGAACTTGTGCTCTTCCTCCAAACAAATTCAATTGGATACAAATGGCTATTTCCAGAAGGAGTAGCATTTAAGATCAAAGAGAAGAAGGTTAAGACTGACTCTGTTCTTAAAGCTCAAGAATTTCTAGAGGAGCAGCTGGGAAGGTCAGAGGAAGAGAAAAAAGAAGACAGCAGGTCCAGCACCGGGCTGGAAACTGGTTCATCTGGCGAGGACTCTTTGTCTGAGCAGGGGGCAGCAGCCCCGAAAAGTCCCTACAAATTACGGAAAAGAGAGAAGTAGTAGTAAAGGCTGAAGGACTCTGAATTGTGCCTTTGAGAACTTTGGTTCCAGGGGATGATGGGGGGCACTGTTATTGGGCAATTAAATGTAAATGGGGAGGGTTAAAAGTTCTAAAAGATTGACACAGTTCATAAGAAGTACAAAGATGATAAGTTTGGATGCTAAAAAAAAAAAGCTAGTTAGAGGATCGCCTCTCTTGGGTTTTTAGTCAGTAGTGGGTTCTTTACTTTCTCCCTTATATGTAGATTTTCCCTCCCCCTTTTCTGTTGTAGTTTTTTGTAGTGTTAAAAAAATCAATTAAAAAAATCCCCTCCGGGGGCTCAAAAATAAATAAATCACAATCTGAATCCAGTACTTTAGCCCTTTATTGGCTAGAACCACCACAGTAATTGTTTTGAAGAACTCGGCTTGCAAGTGTCCCACTTTGCAGAGCTGACTCCTTGATTAAGACCCTGTAGGGCTAGAGATCCTGTCCCTTGGTCTCTTGGCTGAAGGGTTAGTTAAAGGAACTGCTGGTGGCTAGTTACCCTGGGGTGTGAGGATGCGCCTACCCCCCAGCCTTTTGGGATGTGTTTATGCCTAACCTGTCACCTTTAAAGAATCACTTTTGACACTTTCTTCTGAAAACACAATATTCTTATGCTCAAATTGATGACTTTTTATTAACCAACACTTAGCAAAGGAAGAGATGTAGCAGAAATAGTACACAATTTTCAATTTCTGTAGAATAACTTCTGGACATAAGAACAAATGTAAAGAACGGACGTTTAATAATATGTTTCTGTTAAATAAGAAATCAATACACACACATGCACAAAAACATTAAGTCTTATTTAATAACAGTGCGATACACATTTTCCTGAAATCAAAAAGCAACATGATATATTATGGTAGAAACCTTATGTAACTGAAGTACAAAATCATTAGTTCATTAAAAGCTAAATTCTATGCATGTTACTCAAAAGTGAGTCACAATGGGAGACTTGGGGAGGGGTGAAAACTGACATTTTCTCCAAGAGCAGATGTGGGTGTTTTTATGCTGCGGGTGAGTTCTGCTTTTCCCCAACCTCATTTCTCTACTAAAAAAGTGTACCCAGTTCTGCCTTCAGCACGTACTTTCTCCCCCATAACTTGAGAACTTTTTATTTTATAGGGGTTTTTTTTAGGCATTCAGCATTATTCATCATTAAAATAATCTATTCATTGCCACTTTGTTAAAAAATAACTCCCTTTTTAAAAGAACTTGAAAGAATTTTTATTTATTTATTGAAACATTTACATCCCACCTTTCCCTGTGGTTCAAGGAGGCTTAAAATAATAATTAAAATCATTTCCAGTTAAAACCAGAATAAAATAGCAAGTCCAAATCGCTCCCTCCCTCCCCCTTAAAATATGCCTGCCAATCAACCCCGACCCCGTCACTGAGCCAGAGGTACACAAGTCGGCTGAGCTACTGGACGCTACCTTCGATGGGACACCCAAGAAACTGCCGTTCTTCGTGGTGCGGGCGGAGAAGTTCATCACCAACTGGGGCCACCTGTTCCCAACTGAAGAGAGGCGCGCTGACTACATCGCCTCACGATGGCGAGATGGGGCAGCGGACTGGTATGTGAGCCTTCATAATTCTGATGGTCATTCCAATGAACACACGCGTGCCTACCTGCGTACCTTCAAGCAAGGAAAGAAGACGGTGCGGGAATACTCCGAGGAGTTCAAAAAGCACGCCACAAAAATCCAGGGCTGGCCGGATGGCGTGATGGCTGAGCGGTGCCAGTTGGGTCTGCACCCAGAGATTCATGAGACGGTCCTGCATTCAACCTGTGTCTCTACACGCTTGGATGCAGGAAGCGGCCAATGTGGAGAACCGGCTGAGGACCATCCGCGTCAACAACGCAGCCACCCTGGGGAAGGTTGGCCCACCAATGGCCAAACCCAGGATCCCGAAACCGAAAGAGGGGTTGCAGGGCCAGCGCATGAAGCAAGGCCTATGCCTGAGATGTGGCCACTGCCTGCCCTGAAAGGGGGGGCTCAATGGTGCCAGGAAGGAGCCAGAGAAGAAGCAGGTGGACACCCCATTGTGGAAGAGTGTGGCCTGGCCCAAGTTCCAATGAGCTCTGCAAGCTGAGGTTCCCACAGAGGAGCCGTGAACAAGTAGCGAGGAGGACGACGAGACAGCGGGAAAAGGACAGGGGCTGCTGTAAGCGGCGCGGAGCAGCAGGTCCCTAATCCCGAGGCGCTGAAAACTGTGAGCAATTACCCCCCCTTCTTTGTGACTGTGACTATACTGAACCCCGAACTAGGAACCCATGTACAGGTGAGGGGCTTAATAGACTCTGGGTGTGGATGGGACTTAATCAACCCTTCTTTGGTCACGGGGCTGGGGGCCAAGGTAGTCAAGCTCCCGGACCCCACTGTCTTCACCCAGATGGATGGGTCTGCTACGAAAGAACCTTGCAAGTACGAGACTGTGCCTTTACGGGTAGGGGCAGGAAGTCATTGGGAACACCTGCCATTTGTCATCACCCTGGCAGCACGATTCCCCCTAGTGTTGGGCAGCCCGTGGTTACACGATCATGACCCGTACATCCTGTGGGACGAGGGGAAGGTCCCATTCATCTCTCCCAAGTGTGAGGCTCACACGTGGTCTGCAGAATGGGCCCCCCCTCCAGACGTACCGGTGCGAGCATGCCTGGCCAGGGAGGAGCTGGACGCTATTCCCCCAGAGTATCGGGACTTGGCTAGGGTTTTCGAGGAGGAGGAGGCTGACGAATTACTGCCCCACCAGCACATGGATTGTGCTATAGAACTGATCGCCAAGCACAAGTTGCCTAAAGGGAAACTGTATGCAATGAGCCCGAGCGAGAAAGTGGAGCTGCAAAAGTTTATTGACAAGAATCTGGCTAGGGGGTTCATTTGCCCTGCATCCTCCCCATTTGCTGCCCCCATGCTTTTCCGGGGAAAAAAGGACGGGGGGTTGAGACTCTGCACTGACTATAGGGGCTTGAATGCAGTTTCCACTATGAATGCTTACCCCCTCCCCCTAATCAATGACCACTTGGCCGAGGCGGCCAAGGGGAAAATCTTTTCCAAACTTGACCTAACGGATGCGTATTTCAGGGTGAGGATTAAGGAGGGGGATGAGTATAAGATGGCGTTTAACACTCCACTGGGCCAGTTCGAGTACCGAGTGATGCCCTTCAGTTTGCAAGGGGCTCCAGAGGTCTTCATGAATCTTATCAATGAAGTGTTGCACAAGCACCTGTTCAAGGGGTCCTTGTTTATCTAGATATCTTGCTGTACTCCCCCGACAAATCTTCCCACGTGAAGTTAGTGTGAGAAGTGTTGCGCACATTGCACAAGCACAAACGGTTTGCCAAACTCTCAAAGTGTGAGTTCCATTCTACCGAGATTGATTTCCTAGGCTATCACATTTCCCCCCTGGGGCCTGGAAATGGACCCGGCCAAGGTTCGGGATGTAGTGGGGTGGGAGCCACCTCGCACCTGGAGGTAGCTTCAAGCGTTCTTAGAATTTGTCAATTTTTACAGATCTTTTCTCGACAACTTTGCTCAGGTGAGCTTACCGCTCACGGATCTATTGAAAACTAAAGGAAAGGGGCCCGAGACTACTCGGCTGGGTGCTAAACTGACGTAGTCAGTTGAATGCCAAGAGGCGTTCAATCACTTGAAGGCTCTGTTCACCTCTGAACCAGTATTAGCGCGCCCCGACGGAAATAAAAAATGTATTCTGCAAATTGATGCAGAATGGGCGGCATCATTTTGCAAGAAGGGGGGGATGGGAGGTTGCACCCCCTTGCATATGTATCCCGCAAGTTCAATGACACTGAGCTGAACTGGTCGGTGTGGGACAAGGAAGCAGGGGCGATTAAGTTGGCCCTCTCAACTTGGCGCCACTGGCTGGAGGGGGCACGGGTGCCGTTTGAGGTCTGGACCGACCATAAAAACTTGGAGGTATTGCGGACGCCCCGCAAACTTAATGCCAAACAGTTGCAGTGGGCGGATTTCTTCTCCATGTTCAACTTCACCCTCCACCATTTCCCGGGCAAAGCCAACTCTCTAGTGGATGCATTGTCCTGCCTACCTCAGCACGACAGTCAACGTGACTGGACTCTATGTTCACTACCTCCCAGTTGGGGGGGCAGTGTTAACTCGCAGCCAGGCGAAGGCCTCGCCCCCTGGCGAGGGGGGTAGCTGGGAAATGAAGTTCACCTCCACCCTCTCAGACTCTGATCGAAAGGAGCTGTAGGTGGAAGAAAGGGCGAATGGCTGCTGGTACCACAAACACAAACTATTTGTTCCATCTGCCTTGCGGGGGGATATGTCAGCAGTACATGGCAATAAACTGGCGGGGCACTTGGGCTTTGTGAAATCGTTGCATTTGCTGCGACGCCAGTTCTGGTGGCCGGGATGAGGAAGGATCTCTCCCTGTTTGTCCAGTCATGCCAGATGTGCATCATGTGCAAGCCCCGCCCCAGTAAGCCGCCTAGACTGTTGCGGCCCCTAACCACCCCCGGCCGCCCGTGAGAGGTGATCTCCATGGATTTCATCACTGATTTACCCCCCAGCCGGGGGAAGACGGTTATATGGGTGACAGTGGATCTTTTTACCATTTTGTCCCATTTAAGTCCATGCCTACGGCTCGTCTTCTGGCCAAGGCGTTCCTCCAGCAGGTCTTCAGGCTACACACTTTGCCCCGCAAAATAATCTCCGACCGCGAGACGCAATTTGTTTCCAAATTCTGGAAAGAACTCATGGACTTGTTGGGCATGGAGCAGAGGCTGAGCAGTGCATACCACCCAGAAACTGATGGCCAAACAGAATGGGTGAATCAAACCCTTGAACAGTACCGCCATTGTTTCACCAACTATCAGCAGGATGACTGGGAGGGGTTAGGATTAGGGTTAGGGTTGAACCCTAACTCTTTTGCTGAATTTTGCTACAGTAATGCATGTCACTCATCTATGGGGGTCTCCCCATTCATGGCTCTCTATGGTTATGAGGCCCCGCCCCTCCCCTTCCTGACAGACACTCCCCTGACTGAAGGGGATGTGGGGGAATGGTGTCAACGTTTGCGGAATGCATGGCCGGTCCTGTGTAAAACTTTGGATAGCGCCAAAGACGCTTATAAAACTCAGGCAGACAAAAAACGTTCTGAGGGCTGGGACATCCAGCCAGGGGAATCGGTCTATGTTTCCACTAAGAACATCCGGGGTCTTCACCCTACACATAAACTGGAGTGGAAGTTCATTGGCCCTTTTCAGGTGTTGCATAAGATTAATGAAGTAATTGTTGAAACTGGAATTGCCTAAGAATTTGAAGTTTTTGCATCCAATTTTCCATTTTAGCCTCCTAAAACGGGATCCTGGACCTAATGTTTGGAGACACCAACGGGCACAGCTGCCCCCCCCCCTTGATGGTGCAAGGCGAAAAGCATTTTGAAGTGGCTGATATACTGGACTCTAGGCTTAAGCGTAATAAGTTGTACTATTTGGTGGGATGGGCTGACTTTGGGCCGCAGCATCGTGAGTGGGTGGAGGTCGGTCACATCAAGACTCCTCAGCTTCTGTGCAAGTTTCATCATCGTTTCCCAGGGAAACTGGGGGGGGGAGCTTTTAGGAGGGCAGGATGTCAGTTAACACTGCCATTCTCTGGAATGTGTGTGTGGGGGGGGATCCTCCTGGCCTCTGCCTGGTACACTAACCAAGTCTACTGTCTGGGGTTTATCTGCTTTTGCTTTTCTGACCCTGGATGTTCCAGCTGCTCCTGACTTGCTGGGAGCAAACAGCATCTACTTTAAGGTATATTTTTGCCCGGGAAAATCCAACCCCCAGGTTGGATTCCCAATCAGAATGGTGTGACGGATATGTGACAAACTTTGATGGAACCAATAATTGTGATTTATTTCTAACTGTCATAGGGGGTATAAAACCCTATGTCTCCCATTGTAACCTTAGGGAGAGCTGTGGGGTCCAAAACCTTATTCGATCTGCACCTCCCTCCTTTGTTGATCAATAAAGTGCAAGATCTGATTTTCCTCTACAAGACTGCCATGTGCTTTCTCAAATTGGGCTGGGGGAGCACAACCCGTGGCGGAGTTTCTGTCTTACAATATCAACACTGTTAAACAGCTATAGCTCCCCCAGTCTAAGGAACTATTTGGAACTATTTGGATTCAACCCGTACTGTTGTACATGTTTAGCAAAAAAGCTGGGGACTGCACAGAAATCACTGGAACACAACAAAATGGTGGTGGTTTGGCCTACCAAAGTTCTACAAGCCAGTTTCATTTACTGGACTAAAGTGACTGCAATGACATCAAGATAATTTTTCATTCACTTACCACTGGATCTGTTTTTACGGTTTGATTTCCCACCTGTCAGAAGCATTTTGAGACTGTTCCGGAACATGACTCTTCTGGAATCAGCACGCCTCAGGAGCTGTACAAATATAAATATAAAGTTTATCCATTTAGTTATTATTATGAGTGTTGTTGATCTTTTCCCCAGCAATGAATGTGGCATCTCACAGAGTTACACAGGCAAAAAATTAGAGATGACTGCCTCCCAAGGTGTTTAAAAAGGTAAAGGTTCCCTTGCTCGAAGGCCAGTTGAGTCCGACTCTAGGATTGCGGTGCTCATCTCCGTTTCAAAGCCGAAGAGCCAGCACTGTCCGAAGACATTTCCGTGGTCATGTGGCCAGCATGATTAAACACCAAGGCGCACGGAACGCTGTTACCTCCCCACCAAAGTGGTACCTATTTATCTACTTGCAATTTCTTGCTTTCGAACTGCTAGGTTGGCAGGAGCTGGAACTAGAGACATGAGCTCACTCCGTCATGCGGCAACTTGGGTCTTGAACTGCTGAACTACTGACCTTCCACAGCCTGCAGTTCAGTGTCCTACACAACCTAAAAGTGACAATGCAGGAAGCAACAGGGGAAAGAAAGTAAAAAACAAAAGACAGGCAAGGAGGTGTGGTTGAATGCAGGTACACATACTTAAACTCAGCGGCACCTGAAATTAGGGTTAAGGAGGTAGATAAGAGGCCTCATTAAAAGTTGGGGCCTCAGAGGAAAGTGAGGGAAGACCATGGGCAATGTCTCAGCAAAATATCAAAAGGTAGAGAAGAGGTGTGGAGAATTTTTAGAAACGATTTTAAATGCCTGACCAGATATGTGGCACCAAAATTACAAGGCTGGTAAAGTAACCAAACTCTGGCAGACTTTATGTATCCTCCAAAGGTGCTCAGCAGCCCGAAAGCGTATGCCAAGATAACGAATGGAAAGAGCACTGGCTGTACAACAAAGGACCGTTTTACTTGAGGACAGAGAACATTCCGGAACAACTGATCACTCTCCTGCCCAGAATTCTCTAGAGGTGAAAGGAAGGTAGAACTTTCTCTCTCTCTAGTTGAGGAGGGAGGACCCACCTCTCTTCAGGTCAGAGACTTCCAAAGGAAATGGAAGGAACCACATTGTGTGCCTTTTCAGGCCAAGAGATGACATAGCTCTGACTCAACGGAAAAACTGGAGAAATAATGGATTGAAACCAAAACTGTGACATCCTCAGACGCAATCTTCTTCATAAAGGATTGCAAATATGCTATGATATGAAAATATTCAGACGAGAGAGAAGCAGCTCCATTAATTCCGAGTCTAACTTCATTTAAAAGTAACATTACACACTCAATCAAGTCTTCTTATCAGTATATTTCTAGAGCCCTCTCTGTATCTTAATCCTTTGTGATTAAAATCTTGTTCACCTATTACAGAGGCCTTAGAAGATTTTAGAGGATTTAAACGGTCTATATTTACACCAGACTCGCAACAGATTGGCCACAAAGAATCTTTTATCTCCTTTCAATGTTTGTCCTTTTCCGAACAAAACTGCGATAATTCACTTTGTTATATTTCTCTTGTATTTACTAATCAGGGGTAATCACTATCTACATCACAAACTGCATAGTAATAATTCCCAGTATTTCAAAATGCACACCAGGTCCTCAACGCTTGATGTCCTAAAGAACCAAAGCCCTTAATTCAGGGTTGCTGTGCCAACCCACATGCTCACTCAACTTTTGAGTCATCTTCCTTCATTGTCATTGACAAAAACTGGAAAAGGAAGTTAATTTGGGGGAAGATTATTGACTGTGAGAGTGACATTCCCTCTATGACAAACTGAACTTTTTTCCCCACTTGTCTATTAAATGTCTCAGTAATTTACTACATATATGCCTAAATATCTTATAGGTTTATTCATCCAATCATATTTAAAATCTCTGTATTGCTTCTCTCCCTTATAATCCCCATAATGTGTTGTTGTTTTTATTGACTCTACCTTTATTGACTCTATCCATGAACCTTCATCATCTCATCAAACTCTTTCAGAGAACTCTCATGTTGTTTTGGTCAGTAATATGATATCAGCATACCAATTTTTTTCCCGGGTATTTTGATAGCCCTCTGATCTTATCAATTCCCTCTTATTATTGCTAACAGTTTCAAACAGGAAATATGATAAAGGAGAACCCTGTCTTGTTCCCTTAGTCATATCAAAGTAAGCAGATATTAACCCATTCATGGTTCCTCTAGTTTTAAAACTACAGCTTGTGTCCATCTTTTGAAAACTCATCCCATATTTAAAGGCTTCTAGAGCCTGAACTACCAGAAGTACAAGCTGGGTTTCGAAGAGGTAGAAGAACTAGAGATCAAATTGCCAACATTCGCTGGATTATGGAGAAAGCAAGAGAGTACCAGAAAAACATCTACTTCTGCTTCATTGACTATGCTAAAGACTTTGACTGTGTGGATCACAACAAACTATGGCAGGTCCTTAAAGAGATGGGAGTACCAGACCACCTCACATGTCTCTTGAGAAACCTGTATAAGGGCCAAGAAGCGACAGTTAGAACCGGATATGGAACAACTGATTGGTTCAGCATAGGAAAAGGAGTACAACAAGGATGTATATTGTCACCTTGCTTATTTAATATATATGCAGAGTACATCATGCGAAATGCTGGCCTGGATGAATCACAAGCGGGAATTAAGATTGCTGGGGAAAAGATCAACAACCTCAGATATGCAGACGATACCACTCTAATGGCAGAAAGTGAAGAGGACCTAAAGAGCCTCTTGCTCAGGGTAAAAGAGGAGAGCGCAAAAGTGGGTTTGAAGCTTAACATCAAAAAAACTAAGATTCATGGCATCCGGCCCAATCACTCCTTGGCATATAGAAGGGGAAGTCGTGGAAGTAGTGACAGACTTCACGTTCCTGAGATCCCAGATCACCGCAGACTGTGACAGCAGCCATGAAATTAAAAGACGCCTGCTCCTTGGGAGGAAAGCGATGGCAAACCTAAACAGCATGATAAAAAGTAGAGACATCACCCTGCCAACAAAAGTCCGCATGGTCAAAGCAATGGTATTCCCAGTAGTCATGTATGGCTGCGAGAGTTGGACTATAAGGAAGGCCGAGCGCCGAAGAATAGATTCTTTTGAACTATGGTGCTGGAGAAGACTCTTGAGAGTCCCTTGGACTGCAAGAAGATCAAATCAGTCAATCCTAAAAGAAATCAACCCTGACTGTTCCCTGGAAGGCCAGATAATGAAACTGAAGCTCAAACCCTTTGGCCACCCAATGAGAAGGGAGCACTCACTGGAGAAGACCCTGATGCTGGGAAAGACTGAAGGTCAAAGAAGACGAGGACGGCAAAGGATGAGATGGTTAGACAGTGTCATCGATGCAACGAACATGAAATTGAGCCAACTTCAGAGGATGGCGGAAGACAGGAAGGCCTGGTGTGATCTGGTCCATGGGGTAGCGAAGAGTCAGACTCGACTGTGCGACTGAACAACAACAAAAATAGGGTGGCAAAATCTATTAGCATCAATATGGATCTGAGCCCTCTCCTGGTAGGCCTTGATAGAGGTCTCCGTATATCTACTTCCTCTACAGAATTGCCTCTCCAATTATATAAGTGTCTGAGAGAAACTTTAATTTTGTGCCCATGCTTCCCAACCTTTTGGCATATGCCACAATATTGACAGAAAGCCCTGACATCCTGTGAAACCTTTGGCCAGAAACACTTTTCCATGAACCTCTTTATGGTTTTCACCATTCCCAGACATCCTGAACAGGGAAGATCATGTGCAATTTTCAAAAGCTAGAACCTAAATTGAACCGGTATCACTAGATGTTTCCATGCAAGAGGCTGATTCTTAGGCATCCATATTCTATACAGCAACCCTCTCTTCCATATAAATTGCTCCCTTGGATCTTCTGCTCTGAGTAGGTCAGTTTGCTCGGCTGAAAATCTGAGAAGCTCTACACTTGGCGGAGGTCAGAATTTAGCTCCTGCAGAAATTCGGCTGTGTTGCTACCCTCACCAGCAGAGTGGCAGCTGCTGCTTCTTGCACTACTTCCTCCCCCAGCTTCTCCTCAGGACTCTCACTTGTTTCTGTTTCAACTGAAAACTCCCTGCATATTTAGCAATTTCATTTATCTCCTCCTGCTCTTTGACTACGGTGGGGTAAGAGTCTACCAGAATATGGATTCTAGTTTGAACTCCCATAACAATTCTTTCCAGAATTACTGGTTCTTCCTGATCAGTGTTAACAGCAACTGATACATACCTTCCTTTTCCCTTCAACACACTCTTATTCAGGCAACAAGAACTTCTCCTGGTTTTCCTGTAATCCCTTTCAAAACTATGTACTGGTCAGAGATTATATCCCATACTTCACAAGGTCTGGTCTAAATAGGATGAAGATGTAGTGTCTAAAATGACTAGTGAATTCTCTCCATTCAACTGTACCTTCTCCTGAAGTTCTGTATCCAAATGTGTGCTGCTAATTTAGACAGCACATAAATATTTCTCACTGTCTCCGCCTTTGGGACCAACACGGGACTGTGTGAGTTCCTTCAGTTCCTGAGGTAAAAGTGATAAGCCCTCTGACTGTCACTCTTTTTATCAGAGGATAGCCATTCCCACCCTATGCTAGGAACTAACTGCTTATGGGATGTTATAAGACAAGCATTTATATAGTGCCCCTTTGTGCCACACCTATAGCTATGGTGGATAAAATCAATCATTTTTTAAAAAAAAGTCCACACCCCCTGCCATCACCGGAAGTTTAGAGTGGTATCGTCTGCATATCTAAAGATAGTTTTCTATTAAAGATACATCATAGTCGAAAGGTCCATCATGAAATAAGGAGTAGTTTTTAATTATGTAGCATGAGAAAAAAAAATTATGTAGCATGAGGCTGTATATATATATATGAAATATTTAAGTTTTTGGTAAATGAATTCCATTAATCCATTCACAATGTCATGCTCTTCCAGTGGTTTCTGTAAGATTACTGGGCCATTTTTCTGTCTAGAAGATATTATCACAGATGCTTGGTTTTACAGTTCTCAAAACTGTAAATTAGTGTCTGCAGAGATCGTGTGCCTCTTCTTCACAGCAAAAAACGTTATAAAATAAACATACAGAATTTAGAGATCTCCGTCCTATTAGTCTTCTGCAAATCCATACACACAGATTCAACCCCTTATCTCTTAAGTCCTAAGTTTCCAGAAGTTCAGTGAATACTGAACTGTCCAAACTGCCCAACAGAGCCTGCCCAGGAGACAATCCTGCAGGGAGAGTTCTCCCCACAAGCTCTGCTGGGGCTCTGTTGGGCAGCCTGGTTTTGCCAGTAATTCCTGAATATAACCAGGATATTTGGGGCGGGGGGGGGTTGTTGTGGTTCTCCTGGAAAAATTCCAGATACATTTGGGAAGCAGAAATATACCTGAAAAATACCAATCAGGTGTTTTTCGGGTATATTTTCAGTTCGGGGAGACCCGAATGCACACCCCTAATCCAGAGGCAACTTGTCCTTGACAAAAATTTGATACTGGAGGGAAGTTGGGATAAGAAGTATCATTCAATCCTGCCTTTTTCCCCCTCCTATATCTGCTTTTGCTGAGGCAATCCATTTGTCAAAAAGATTTCCGCATTTTGCTTCAAAGGCTGCATTTGACTTCCCAGACTGGAGTTCTACATTTCTGAATCTCTTTCTGACAGGCCCTAGCTTGAACCTGTCATACTCTGCCTATTTGAAACCTTCATATTTTACTGCTTTGTCTGAGGCAAAACTTTCATATACGTACTTCTGCTGGCTCCCCCTTATGAAGATGAGTAAATATTTCATGAACTGTGTGGTAGTAATATTTCAATTTGGGGCAGCTTTCTCAAAAGTAGCAAAGAAAATTTGGGGATCTTCCTCTACCACGTATGAAGTAAAAATGTCAGGCCCTCTGTTTTGATTCTCTTTCTTGAGTTCTAGCTGCTTTTCACACCACATATATTTCAGTTTACCCAGCTCAGAATTTAATTTCTCTGCCTCAGCTCTAATTCTTAGTTCCTCAGGTCTAAGTTTCTCTTTTTCCCACCAGTTTTATCTGCTGTTTCAGAACCTCTATGAATTCTAGGGATGTAAAAATACTTGCTAAAGTTCCTACTTCACAAATCCCCAGTTTCTGGTGCTATACTCTTCCCTTGCTGAAGCCTTCCATCTTTACACGGCCTGGATCAAGAAGATCTAGGGATTTAGTGGCACCAGAGTCTCAGAGACTGTACACTTAAATTGCTAGTGCTACCTGTTTTAAATTATATTGGTTTAACTGTTCTTAAATATTGTATTAATGTATTCATTTATTGACCCATTGTAATGAGCTGAAGGCTTGAGAACCTGTTATGTGATCCGCCCTGAGCCCGCTTGCAGGGAGGGCAGAATACAAGTCTAAATAAATAAATAAATTAGAGACACCATCAGCATCTCTCCTGATTTTCCCTCGTGAGGGATTCCCAACTCTATACACTTTTCAATTACAGTATTTTCTTCATTCTCACAAACTCTGCCATTTCTCTCTTTTGTCTGTGCTCTTCCCAACTCTCTGTAAATCATCTTTCTTTTTCTTTCCTCAGTTGTATATTTTACCCTTTTGAAATTCTCTCAGTTTGCTACCCACACCGCAATAATCCCTCAAATCAATATTCCTTCAAGATGATATGCCGACACTGCCACCATCTGTAACATTTTGTCCCTTCCAGAGACCACTTGTGCAGGTCCCTTTCCTGCTCTAAACTTCCCTAAACAGACCCAGCTAGAAAGGCTTAGTTTATTCACTTCCCACTTAGGCTAACAACTCCACACAAAGAACACAGATTTCAATCTTAATCTATTATTTTCATCCAGCCTCTGATCATCCTTCTTTCTAAATCCTTTTAAGACATTACCTCCTCTCCCCACATCACGATTGCCTGCATTTTAATCTCTTTTTATCCCCCCCTTTTATTACTCTTGTCTCATCATTTAGGTCTTTCTGTACAACACTTCTTGGTCTTTTTGGCTCTTCCCCACCCACTCATTCATCATAACTGATTTCAGCTGCAACAGCTCACAAAGTCACACAAAGAATGAATCTCAAAGACAGTCGAGTCGTGCAGTGGCTGGCTAGAATTTTTTTTAAAAACCGAACTAGCACTAACTCCAGCCTCCATCTCTGAATCATGGGAGTGAAGAAGAAATGCAAGATCGAGGGAGAGGAAAAGCAATGCAGATGTGGATTCCCCACTTCCATTGAGCGTGGGCTCATCTTAAACTGTTTCTACAAACGCTTCTTTTCAAAAATCCATTTTTCCTTAAGATATCTCAAAGAGGAGGGAAACACAAAAATTGGGTATTTGGAATTTACCCAATGGACCACATTAAACAGAAGAGAACCCCAAAAGGGCTGTCGGACTTTCAATAAGTAGGCCTGCAGTAAGTAATCAATGGGTTTGGTCTAACGAGTTTCTTCTGCTGGTAAAAAGGAGAGCCCTCTGATAACCACAAACGGTTATACTGGGGATCACTTGACCGAGGGGCACAAAAGCCATGCAAGGTGGGGGCTACAATAAATTTTTATACTGCTTCTCTTTGATTAAGATCTCAAAGCAGTTTACAACAATGTATGATTTCATCAATCAAAACATGTACAAAAACAGCACAGTAACTGGTTTTTCCTTCTGGCTGTAGCTATCAACATTGTCTTGGAGGGTGTTCTAGAAATCCCCAAATCAGAGAAATAGATTTTGGGGCCGTGCAAGGGGCTGTACTGGGTAGGGGAGCCATGGAAGCATCAACGTACATGCAGAAGCTCACACTTTTGAATTATTGTCCCCACTCAAGACACAGAGGTTGGAATAACCATGCGCATGACTTTAATATATGCATCTCCACTGCAGCAGCCAAACAATTAATCCTTCAAGCTGCCAGTAGAAATGTCCTTTCTAATAACGTTGGAAACGTTCTCCAGCTATTCATTTTGCTCAGGCAACATCTCCAGTCTCCAAGCCTCAGTTAAGCCTACGCTGAAGTGAGGGCTTCCATTTGAAAGCCATCAGTCAAACCCCGGTTTACCATGACAGCCAAATGGTGGGGCCTGGATAAAATGAAGAAAGGACAAGAGCCAGTGTGGCGTAGTGGATGGGAGGCCCAGGTTCAAATCCCCACTTGTGCTGTGGAAGCTAGCTGGGTGTCCTTGGGCCAGTCATGCTCTCTTAGCCTAACCTACCTCACAGGATTGGTGTGAGGTTAAAATGAAGGAGACAAAAATGATATAAGCTGATCCGGGTCCCCCATTGGGGAGAAAGGCAAGATAAAAATGAATTAAATAAATAAATTTTATGTAAGCTGCCCTGAGCCGGCTTTGACTGGGAGGGCGGGGTAAAAATCCAATAAACAAATAAATAAAATCGGAGTTTGTTTCATGCCCAAATACCAAGCTTCAAGGTAAGTGCAATTTACGGTACTTTTCCATCCACCTACTAAATTGCCTCCAATTCATGAAAGCATGGTTTGAAAGTCACAGTAGGCAACCAATCCTGGATAGTGCTAAGTTAAAGACATCAGGGCATCACACAACCATCCCAGTTTGGTGTAGTGGTGAAGTGCTTGGACTCTAATCTGGGAGAACCGGGTTTGATTCCCCACGCCTCCACTTGCACCTGGCTGGATGACCTCGGGCAAGCCGTAGTTCTGATAAGAGCTGTCCGTGAAAAAGAGCAGTTTCTGTAAAGAGCTCTCTCAGCCCCACCTACCTCACAGGGTGTCTGTTGTGGGGAGGGGAAGGGAAAGGAGTTTGTAAGCCGCTCTGAGACGCCCTTGGGTAGTGAAGAGTGGGGTATAAATCCAATCTCCTCTCTCTTCTTCTTCATCCCTCAGCACAGTTTCTGCAACTAATGCGTTCCCACTTAGGCTAATTACTTAGCCTAACTTAGGGAATTCACTGCCACAGGAAGTGGTGGCGGCTACAAGCATGGACGGCTTCAAAAGGGAATTAGATAAGCCTATGGAGCAGAGGTCCATCAGTGGCTATTAGCCACAAGGTATAGATAGGGGCTCTGGGGCAAGTGATGCTCTGTCTTCTCGGTGCTTGGGGGGGGGGTCAACAGTGGGAGGGCTTCTAATGTCCTGGCCCCACTGGTGGACCTCCTGATGGCACTGGTATTTCTGGCCACTGTGTGACACAGAGTGTTGGGCTGGATGGGCCTTTGGCCTGATCCAACATTGGCGTCTCTTATGTTCTTATGAGTTAAATTGAACCAATGGAGCACAATGTGTCTCCAACTCCTAAATTGACCATCTGGTCCAAAAGCATTATCATAGTCGGTATGTCTAGAACAAGCAACAAGAATGTATTCCCTATCACCCTCCCAGAAAACATCAACAAGCAGACCAGTGTGGTGTAGTAGTTAGAGGGTTGGTCTAGAATATGGGAGACTCACATTTGAATCCGCACTCTGATGTCATGGAAGCTTGCTGGGTAGGCAGAACAACACAAGCCACACTGAGTCCCCACTGCTCAGAAAGGTGGGATGTGACTGGGCTGCCAGACCCCCAGTCCGGGCAGGGGTTCCCAGCCGGCAGAGGATGCCTAGAGATGTGAAGGCCTGGAAAAAAAACGGAAAAATTCAGAAAAAAAAACTTTTTTTCCCGTTTTTTTCCTGAAGCCTTTTTGGTTTTTTTCCGAAAAATTGGAAAAATTGAAAAAAGAAAAGAAAAGAAATTGATTATGGAACATTTTATTTTAACATGATGAATAAAATATTTTAAGACAAGGTGTTCAAATATTTTCCAAATCATTTCTTATATATACACACACACACATACACACACACACACACACACACATATATATGGTATCAGATTGATCTAATTTCTGTGCACTGAGGACAATTAAGTCCTAGGTTACAAACTGAACTCTCCAATGCAAGAACAAGATGCATTTCTTCCTTTAGGAGGTGCTATTGTCAGAAGAAAATAAAGTTTCAGTTTTGTTTTTGCATGTGGATGGGTATTCTGTTTGTAATAATTGTTTAGATACACTATATTTTTAATATGCTAGTTGTGATAATTTCATGCCAAGTAAAAATGTCCATAGTCATATTTTATGTTCCTAAAGTAATAGAATGACTTTCAATCTAGAAAAGACAAAAAAAATGCTAATGTAGCATTTTTTTCAATTTTTCCGAAAATTTCCGTTTTTTCCTGAAAAAACCCCGGAAAAAACCGGGTTTTTTTCTGAGCTTCAAAATTTTCGGAAATTTTACATCTCTAGGGATGCTCCACCCCAAGCCCTGCCCCCAAGAACGATCACCTGAGCCCACCACTCTCCGTCCTCTCCTGAGAGATTTAAAGGGCCCTCCAGCTGATAGGGGGACTACGTGGCCCGCCAGTCAGCTGGAGGGTTCTTTAAATCTTGCAAGAGGGAGAGGGGAAATCCAAGTAGCAATTAGCTGCTTGGGTGCGCAGCCCCACTGCCCAGAAGCATTTAAAGGGTCCCTTTACATGCTTCTGGCCAGTGGGGGCTGGGCCTTGCATGCCTGAATTCCAAGCAGTATCGCCACTTGGAGTTCAGGTGTGCAGCCAGTGGCCGCCCCTCTCCTTCCCCTCCTGAAAGATTTAAAGGGCCCTACAGCTGATCGACAGGTTCTTTAAATCTTGCAGGGGGGAGGGGTCACCATGAGTGGTGGTTGTTGGTGGCATTGGGGACACCCCGCCCCCTCCAGAAACACCCCCCAAAGCCCCTGCTGGGGACAAGGCCGGACCTGACAACCCTAGTCAGTGAAGGAAATAAATTACTTTGGGCTGGATTAATGGACACAATGGCAAGTCTTTATTTTGATTCTGGCTGCTCAACAGACATGCATTTATCAGCAGGACCTTATTTGCTAGGCTCTGTGCAGTGTTTGTTTGACGTACCACTTATAACTGTTTTAAGGTGAGTTACTTTGAGAATATCCCAGAAAGGTGCAATACACATTTCTGAATTTAAAAAATAATTCTACAACTAATTACAATTTTGAAATTTTTTCCCAGTCACCAAAATGTATTTTTTCACCAAGCTATTTCTCCATTAAGATCACTGACACTTTGGGAAGATCTGGATATCCAATCAGTTTTATTTCACCAACAGGAGATTAGCAATTGAATTAACCATTAATTTTCCCTTCAAACTCTTTTTTTCTTAAGTAGCCTAAGATCTTCAACTAGTAAGACTTTCTATTAAAATATTTATACCCTGCCTCTCCCTTTTGGCCTCTCCCTTTAAAACATACAAGGTACAATGAAAACTCAGTTAACACCCCTCAAACATGCAGCATACACCCCATTAAAAGTCCTACTGAATAAAAAGGCCTTATGGAGCATCCTAAAAACATCCAGAGATGGTGCCCCTTCCCACCTTCTCAGGGAGCGCATCCCATAGGTTGGGGTTTTTTATGGATAAGTGCAACTTCTGGCAGATGTTAGGCAGGCGGCCTTAAGCGAGGGCTCAGTGCTTTGGCCCAGAAAGATACTATTATCTTCTATTTCAGAAGGGAAATTTTTCAAAACGCATTATGATGTGACCACGAAGAAAGCTAATGCAATCTTAGGATGCATGAACAGAAGCCTTGTGTCCAGATCAAGGGAGGTGGTCATTCCTCTCTATTCTGCCACGGTCAGGCCTCACCCGGAGTCCTGTGTCCAGTTTGGGGCACCACATTTGAGGAAGGATGTTGACAAGCTCGAGCGTGTCCAGAAGAGGGCAACCAGGATGGTGAGAGGGTTGGAATCCAAGTCTCACGAGGAGAGGCTGAAAGAGTTGGGTATGTTTAGCCTGGGAAAGAGAAGGCTTAGAGGGGAGACATGATTGTAGTCTTCAAATATTTGAAGGGCTGTCATGTAGAAGATGGAGCAGATCTATCCTCTCTTGCTCCGGATTGCAAGAAAATAGCTAATGGGTGGAAATTACAAGGGAGTCGTTACCGCCTAAATATCAGGAGAAACTTCCTAACTGTAAGAGTGGTTGAGCAGTGGAACAGACTGCCTCGGGAGGTGGTGGATGCTCCTTCGCTGGACGTTTTCAAGCGGAGGCTGGGCGACCATCTTTCGGGTATGTTGTAGGGCTATCTTTCGGCTATGCTCCTGCAGAGTGCAGGGGGTTGGACTAGATGACCTGCAAGGTCCCTTCCAACTCTAACATTCTATGATTCTATGTTCAAAATGGAAATTTTCTGTTTTAAAATGGAAAATAAAGAGATCTTTAACACAAAACATGATCCCACTTCATTCACAACAACAATTCTTCCTGAACTACTGCACATGAGGAACAGAATATACTTCTATATTAACATACAAAGAGGAAACTTGGACACAAGATATTAAAGTTTTATTTTTCTACAGTCCTCAACAGCTTTTAGTCAGAAAATTCAAAACTGACAATAGGAGAAATATTACAAAAGTTCAATATAAGGAGACAGTTTATTATTTTAGAAAGATTTTCCGTCTAGAAACAGGGCAAAAGAACCTCACAAGTTATTTTAATGCCTCCGCCATGAAGATTAGAAATATTCTTATAAAAGCATTGATTATATGCTCTTCTTTGAAAAGTCTTCCATCCAGTGCCCAAAACATTCACCCAGTTCAGTTTTGTGAAGGATGATTTAGGCTAGTGATATGTACCATGCCTATCATTCAGTAGGCTCACCAGACAAGATGGAGAACTTATGCAAGTGTAATACCATAAGAACATAAGAAAATATAATAACATAAGAGAAGCCATGTTGGATCAGGCCCATGGCCCATCTAGTCCAACAATCTGCGTCATAGAGTATCCAAAATCCAGGTGCCAATCATGGAGTCCATCAGTGGGGCCAAAACTCCAGAAGCCCTCCCACTGTTGCCCCCCCAAGCATCAAAAATACAGAGAATCTGAAGTGGTTAACCTTGTAGGTTTCAACTGTTTCCATTTAGATGACATTCTTGTAGATGGATGCACTGTATTATGCCGTATTGTACATTAATTTAAAATAAAGATGATTAAAAAAAAAAAGATCTGAAGTGGTTAACCTTGTAGGTTTCAACTGTTTCCATTTAGATGACATTCTTGTAGATGGATGCACTGTATTATGCCGTATTGTACATTAATTTAAAATAAAGATGATTAAAAAAAAAAAGAATACAGAGCATCATTGCCCCAGAGAGAGTGTTCCATCTATACGTTGTGGCTCATAGCCACTCACGGACCTCATCTTGGAATCTTGGGGTTGCCAGATTCGAATCAAGAGACTCTGGCCTCAAGCCCAGAGGAATCCAAGTTTACAGCAAAATGTTCTGGACTTCTTGATTCAGCACCCCCGGTTACAGCAGCCTGCAGAGTTTATCTGCCGAATTTGCTGACATATCTAGTTCCCCTACTTAACTTCCAGTTCCCCTGTTGTGCCCAACAGCTGTTTTGCCATCATCTCTCTCACACACAATGCGCCACAACCGGCACATTTCTGGGTCATTTCTCCACCCCAGAAGTGAGCTTGCTTTTCTTCAGACTCCTCTCATGTGCTGGTCTAGCAGGGAATCTGAGGATGTTACTGATCTTTCCATTTGCCCCTGCAAATGCGCCCTCCTGTTGCAAACGGTGACTGCAGCCATGAAATTAAAAGATGCCTGCTCCTTGGGAGGAAAGCGATGGCAAACCTGGACAGCATAATAAAAAGTAGAGACATCACCCTGCCAACAGAAGTCCATATGGTCAAAGCAATGGTATTCCCAGTAGTCATGTATGGCTGTGAGAGCTGGGCCATGAGGAAGGCAGAGTGCCGAAGAATAGATGCGTTTGAATTATGGTGCTGGAGAAGATTCTTGAGAGTCTCTTGGACTGCAAGGAGATCAAATCAGTCAATCCTAAACGAAATCAACCCTGACTGTTCCCTGGTGGAGGCTGGACGACCATCTTTCGGGTATGTTGTAGGGCTATCTTTTGGCTCTGCTCCTGCAGAGTGCAGGGGGTTGGACTAGATGACCTGCAAGGTCCCTTCCAACTCTAACATTCTATGATTCTATGTTCAAAATGGAAATTTTCTGTTTTAAAATGGAAAATAAAGAGATCTTTAACACAAAACATGATCCCACTTCATTCACAACAACAATTCTTCCTGAACTACTGCACATGAGGAACAGAATATACTTCTATATTAACATACAAAGAGGAAACTTGGACACAAGATATTAAAGTTTTATTTTTCTACAGTCCTCAACAGCTTTTAGTCAGAAAATTCAAAACTGACAAGTAATAGGAGAAATATTACAAAAGTTCAATATAAGGAGACAGTTTATTATTTTAGAAAGATTTTCCGTCTAGAAACAGGGCAAAAGAACCTCACAAGTTATTTTAATGCCTCCGCCATGAAGATTAGAAATATTCTTATAAAAGCATTGATTATATGCTCTTCTTTGAAAAGTCTTCCATCCAGTGCCCAAAACATTCACCCAGTTCAGTTTTGTGAAGGATGATTTAGGCTAGTGATATGTACCATGCCTATCATTCAGTAGGCTCACCAGACAAGATGGAGAACTTATGCAAGTGTAATACCATAAGAACATAAGAGAATATAATAACATAAGAGAAGCCATGTTGGATCTCACTTTCCACCGCCGCTTAGTAATAGTTGAGGTAAATCCAAAGAGGGGTAGGTCACGCAGTTTCTTCTTTTCATCATGGAGTGCACCCGTGAAAACAGACAAACAGACAAAGTCTCACCGTGAATAAAGCATCATGAAGAACAAGACAAAAAAGAAAAGAAAAAAAAGGATTTTAAAAGGTCGGTCGCTGCTGTGAGCACGTTGCCGTGTTCCTCCAACCTCGCCTTCTGCATCGAGGCAACCGGCAGCACCCCCCGCGTTTCGCCGACAACGGGGGGGCCGGCAAGCCCCCTACTACTTCCTCCTCCTCCAGAGGTGGAAGCGGGGCCCAACCGCCGAAGCGAAAAAGCCCCAAAAAGGCGTGGGGAGCCGGCCGGTTCGGAGCTCGTCCGAAGCCCAGCCGTTTCGCAGCGCCATCAGACCGGAAGTCCTCTATTCAATCCCTTCTTGAAGCTGTCTATGCTTGTAGTTACCACCACTTCTTGCAGCAGTGAATTCCATGTGTTAATGACTCTTTGGGTGAAGAAGGATTTCCTTTGCCCTACTGCTCATTAATTTAATTGAGTTCCTATGAGCTTGTATTGTAAGAAAGGGAGAAAAGTACTTCTTTCTCTACGCTCTCTGTCCCATGCATAATTTGTACACCTCTATCATATCACCTCTCAGTCATCATTTCTCCAAGCTAAAGAGCCCTAACCTTTCTTCATAGAGAAGGTGTTCCCTTAATCATTTTACTTGACCTTTTCTGCACCTTTTCCAATGTTAGAATATCTTTTTTGAGGTGCGGTGACCAGAATTTTGTACACAATATTCCAAATGAGGCTGCACCATAAATTTATATAGGGGCATTGTGATACTGGCTGATTTGCTTTCAATCTCCTTCCTAATAATCCCCAGCATAGCATTTGTCTTCTTTATTGCAGTCACACACTGAGTGGACATTTTCAGTGAGTTATCTATCATGACTATAAGTTGGACTATAAGGAAGGCCGAGCGCCGAAGAATAGATTCTTTTGAACCTAAGGGACTGCCTTTCCTCATATGTTCCCCCTCGAGCACTTCGGTCTGGGACGCAACACCTCCTGGCAATGCCAGGTCCCAAAGAGGCCAGGCTGGCTGCTACCAGGGCCAGAGCTTTCCAAAGCCACTCGAGAGTGGGCATTGCAGCGAGGCATTCCTTGCCCTGCACTTTCTTTCACCTGCTGCCAGACTCCCCCACCTGTGAACATCCACTGAAGAGGGCATCACCGCTATTCCATCTCTACCTGGCCCTGGATGAGGTGAACATCAGTCCCTGGAGCAGATGAGGCTGAACAGTTATAAAAATGCCATCTGATATTATGTTGAACATCTAGAGCACTCTAGTCTTTGATTGTTATGAATGCTTTTGTATTGTGAGATTTATAAATGGAATAAAAATCCATTTTCTTTTTTTTTTAATAACGATTTTATTGGCTCCCCTAAAAAGGGGAGGGATTTCGCTTAAAGGGAAAAAAAGGGTGGGGTAGACAGTGGGAGAAAGAGAAAGCTGAGTGATATATAAACTGGTAAATTAAACTGTTAGTAATGTCCAATTAATCTTCTTGGGCTTCTTCTGTGTGTTGTCAAACTTCTTTTCTTAGTCCTGTCACATGTAGTTCTCTGTTAGTATGTTAGTAATGTTCCTTTGAGATTCTGTTAATAAAAAGGATCTCTTCTGTGCACATTCAGAACCGCTTCTTTGCGTGCTGGGTACTTTTAGTGTCGCTGACGTGGAGGAGCTTCCTCTGTTGTCTTCTCCTTCCGGCTTGTTAGATCCTCCTTCGGGTTGTTGTTAATACTCTCAGTTCATGCACTATAAATCCTCTTCTTTTCATGCCATTACCGGAGGTCCCCAGTTTTGAGAATGGTATTAATTTCATTTTCGCTTTTATATCCGCTCCCAAACTCTCTATGGGTCCTCCTCGCAATTGTTGACTTATATAAGCGCTTGTCAGGCACTTCTCGCTGTCACAATTCAAACTTTTCCGTTTTACAAAACTCCCGTCGGATTCACAGCCATAAACAGTCCAAACATTCAACAGCCGGCTCTCGCACACAAGCAAACGCCCAGACGGAAGTCCCTCCCTTCTTCTCCGCTCGCTTTTGCCCAGCTCCGACATCTTTTCTTTTTTGTTTACTTTTAGAAAGTTCTTAAAATGTGCTCCAGAGAGACAAAACTTTTTCCCGCTTTGTTTCAAATACATCAAAGGAAAACATCACTGTCCGCTCGATCCATTCCCCCCTCCTTTTCTTTTTCGCTTATGCAAATGGAGGGTTAACCTCTTCGCCTTTTTCGCTGGGAGGGGGGGGAACGTTTTTAGTTCTTTTTCTCTGCATTTTGACAACTCACAGTTAAGCCGATCTTTTTTCTTTTTCGATTTTTGCGGATGGTCGCTTTATCACTCGGTGACGTCTGGTGGCTCCGCTAAACCCCGTTCGGGGTCGCTCACGCAGCAAGGTCCATTGGGGCAGGGCATGGCGGGAGCCTCGTTCTCCGACCTCTCGGCCGAAAGAGCGGCTCCCCCCTAGGGCGCCCTAAAGCGCCCCGGATCCGAGCTCCTCTCTTCTGAGGTGCTCGTTCGGGTCTCCGCTCGCGCGGATTCCCTCCTCCACCGTGGGTGGGTGAGGCGCCCTCGGGAGCGACCCGAGGATGCATCCGCCATACGCGGGAGCCAGACCGGAAGCCGAGAACAAGCATGTCTAAACATAATACACAAATCCCAGGAGCCAGGTCTTCCTGGCACTTAAAATTTCCTCATAGGCATATCTGCCTCCTGTCCTGTGAGGCTGTAGGAGGGGCCAATAGGTGAGGCAGTAACATTTTGGTATAGTGTAGAGAGCCAGTTTGGTATAGTGGTTTAAAAGCATGGACTCTAATCTAGGAGAATGGGTTTTGATTTCCCAAAAAACACAACAAGCTTCTGGAAATAAAAGGGAAATGCGTAAAGGTGGAAAAAAGGACTTCGCAACCAAGGAACTAGGCCTCACCACCAGGACCAAAAAACAACAAAACTAACTGCAGCAAGCCACAAGGAGTAAAACCACCACCAGAATAAACCAAAAGTTAACCAAAAAAGGCCTACTTGGCCTTTTAAACACTTTTTAAAACCTGCAACAAGTGATGCAATGAAGAAGAAGAAGAGATTGGGTTTATGCCCCGCCCTTCACTACTCGAAGGAGTCTCAGAGCGGCTTACGATCTCCTTTCCCTTCCCCTCCCCGCAACAGACACCCTGTGAGGTAGGTGGGGCTGAGAGAGCTCTTTTGAGGACTGATCTTGAGAGAACAGCTCTGAGAGAACTTGTGACTGACCCAAGGTCACACCACCAGCTGTATGTGGAGGTGTGGGGAATCCAACCTGGTTCTCCCAGATTAGAGTCCGCGCACTTAACCACTACACCAAACTGGCTCACCAGTTGGATGGCACCTGCTGACACTTTTCCTGGTGTCCACCAAATGTTTTGAGAAAGTGGGCGGGCCCAGGTGGAGCTTCTGCCCAGCAGGGCTTCCGATTGGCCACTGGAGATCTGATGGGCTGTGCAGATTTTTTAAAATGTTACTTTGGCAACAGCTGACAACACAGCCCAAAGATCTTCACTGTGTGACTGAAGATAAGCCATTTTGTGGCTGCACCCACTACGTTATATCAGAATTCCAAAGGTGCCCGCACACTCAAAAAGTTTGGGGACCCCTGTGCTAAGGCTTCATATAGTTTTAAGACACACAACATGAATACTACCACTGAATGGAACACTAGAAATTCACTTTGAATGTTCTTTCTATATGGAACTTGAGTGCATCATTTTGAATGCTGAGTACCACCTAGAGAAGCAAGAATTTGGTTGCAATTTCCATCCCTGCCAATACATACTGTCCTCCTTTAGTTCAGAGATTTCATCAGCCATATTAAACTGACACTAAAAAAAAACCCTGAAGTGTCTGCTACACAGAGGCCGGCAACGGCAAATCACCTCTGGATGTCTCTTGCATTGAAAACCCTCTGGAATCCCCATAAGTTGGTTGCAACTTGATGGCAAAAACAAAATAGTGACATAAAACTGTGCACAAGCTTTCAGGTTCTCCAGAACTCTTCCCCAGCATGGAAGATAAATAAAATTAAAAATAGGTGGGGGAGAAAAAGAGATGTTTCAGGCCATGCCTTTAAAGATCATTTTCAATGCCTGACATCAAAACCACCAATGTGTCTCTACTTGCCCACAAGTTTTGAACATAGAAATGCTGGTAAGAAACAGGTCTTTAAAGCCGTGGCCTGAAACATCTCTTTCCCATCTCTTTTTTATTTTTTAACATACAGCCTGAGGAAAACTTCTGGAGAGCTCAAAAGCTTACACACTGCTTTATGTAACTGTACCTGGTCCTACTAAAAGGGTTTTGTGTAGACTGTTGTTTGTGGGGACAATAATGCCTGCCACTCCATCACCATATAACTAAGTGAAGCCAATCCAGATCCAGCGGAAAGACTGGTCCATCTGTCAGCACCTTTTCAGAGATAGGAATTGTCCAAGGTCGTTGAACCACAATTTCTTTTGGTCACTTCAGAGTTTTGTCGATCATTTTTGCTTCCTCCCACTTAATCTTGTTAAGCATTTCGGGAATACTGGGGGAAAGAAGAAATTACTACAGGAGCACAAGAGATCACGGTGCTGAGAGAGCTCCCATTTGTTCATTGTTCTGGCAACTGAACCAGGAGAATAGCTGCATATTTTGCGAAGAGGCAACAAGATCTAGTGAGGCTATCCAAAATCCAAAACACTTTTATTAATAACACTTAGATTAACACGGATATGGTCTCCTCCTCTTGGGTTTTTAGTACAAAGTGGTTATCTTTCCTTTATCCTTAGGTGTAGTCCCCTTCCCTCATATTTTCTTTGTAGTTTGGTAGTCTAATATAAAAATAATAAAAATATCCCTCCAGGGATTTAAAAAAAAAAAGAGAGTGAGGTGGCTTGAGATGTCTTCTTTAGACTTACCACAGAGGCAAAAGGGTCCACTGGCCTTCCATTCCACGCTACCTTACCACCAGCCAGCAGGCGTTTGCCATTTTGGCATCAAAAACGTGGCACACGTTGTGATTTCCATTTTTCAGATCATAATTCAGGTGGGTCTTCCTACACCTGAAGCTGGCCAGCATGACTACCACACAAACTGACAGGGTCCACCTGTCCTCAACATGGGGACTGTAATGCCCAAGTCAGAAGACCCCTGCTGCTTTGGAGCCTTTTGCCACTGAATCCACTCAGCTAACAGGCAGGAGAAACAAGAGAAGGCCGGACAGGCAAAGAAGGATGATTGCTGCTGATGAAAGACAGAGAAATGCTTTTTGCAACCAGAGAGCTACAAATAGAAGGGGGAAAGTTAGAACAAAGCAGAGCTCTAATTTTGTGCATGTGGGAAAATAACTAAAGGAGGAAAGCACCATCTACATGTGAAGACAGAAACTGCAACCAAATTCCTGTCTTTCTAGAATGACACACTAAATTCCAAATCAAAACTTAAAATTTACATTCAGAACAATGAACAGGCATGCATCTTGCACTTCCACATTGCAGAAGGATGTAAAAGTTACTCATATGCACATACACACTTGAGTTTTCAAAGACTGCACTCAGATGTCATGAATGATTTGTGATGGGCATGTAGCTGACTTATTGCTCTGCTGGCTTGCCTAGATTAAACAAAGCTTAACAATCCCATTTACTAGGAATGAAACAAGCTTCAAATTGTTAAAATACCTGCGTTCAGGCATCCATCTTCAACCTAGGCACACCTTGCAAGAGGGAAAGGAAAGGAAAGAATGCACAAGCTGAACACTAACACAAAAACTCTGGCAAACCTAGGCACACCTTGCAAGAGGGAAAGGAAAGGAAAGAATGCACCAGCTGAACACTAACACAAAAACTCTGGCATGTTCATGATTTCACTAACAAATTCCAAAAAGCTGCATGGCGATTTAAAAGACACCGATTGTCATGTCAAGTCAAAAGTGCCACACTTAGCGTCCACCCAGCAAGGCAACCAAGCTTACGAGAGAAAACCAAACATCTGTTGGGCGGGCATTTCACTACTGAAGACGGCATAGGAATACACACACATAGATAGGAATGGACAGCAGGGGACAAAGTCTGATGGACCAAATCGTGCCAGTAACTTTACACAAGAACATGTTATCAAGCTTAATAACTGAGAGAATCAAAAAGGCTTCTCATTTTTCTGAAACAAACTGACAGAGCAACGCAAATTAAAAACAAATTCAGGGCACCTCTTGCTCACACAGGGAAGGTACTTCCACTCATGAAGAAAGAGAGATCCAGGAGTTCCGCAGATCTTCCCCTCGAACTACTCCAGAGCAGTGTTCCCTCTAAGCTGAGTTAGTGTGAGCTAGCTCAGAGTTTTTCAGCCTCCGGCTCACACATTTTTGTCTTAGCTCAGGAAGGGATGGCTCCAGAGCAAGCTAATTTATGCAGCAGCCAAATCGCTCGCTCACAACTTTACTGCCAGTAGCTCACAAAGTAGAATTTTTGCTCACAAGACCCCACAGCTTAGAGGGAACATTGCTCCAGAGGATATGCCAACCCCCAGGGAGAGCAGAACATCAAAGCACAACCTCTCTCTCTTTTTAACACAACTAAAGTCAACCCAATTTTAAATAGGAAAGTATCTCAAAAATGACAGCATTTATTAAAAAGCAGCACAAAGGCTGCTGTGCAGAAGGTCTCTGGTTCAGTCTCTGGCAGCACCTCCAGTTAAAGGATTTGCAAAATAATACCTCTTCCCAAGACTAGAGATGTAAAATTTCTGGAAATTTTGAAGCTCAGGAAAAAACCCATTTCTTTCCTGTTTTTTTCAGGGGGGGACCGCGGAAACGGAAATTTTCAGAAAAATTGGAAAAAATGCTACATTAGCATTTATTTTGTCTTTTCTAGATTGAAAGTCATTCTGTTACTTTAGGAACATAAAATATGACTATGGACATTTTTACTTGGCATGAAATTATCACAACTAGCATATTAAAAATATAGTGTATCCAAACAATTATCACAAACAGAATACCCATCCACATGCAAAAACAAAACTGAAACCTTTTTATTGTCTTCTGACAATAGCACCTCCTAAAGGAGGAAATGCATCTTGTTCTTGCATTAGAGAGTTTAGTTTGTAACCTAGGACTTGCTTGTCCTCAGTGCACAGAAATTGGATCAATCTGATACCATATATATATATTTTAGAAATGATTTGGAAAATATTTGAACACCTTGTCTTAAAATATTTTATTCATTATGTTAAAATAAAAAGTTCCATAATCAATTTTTTTTCTTTTTTTTCTTTTTTCAATTTTTCCAATTTTTCGGAAAAAAACAAAAAGGCTTCAGGAAAAAAACCGGGGGGAAAACTTTTTTCCCCCAAATTTTTCCGGTTTTTTTCCGGGCCTTCACATCTCTACCCAAGACCCCGGAGAGCTGCTGCCAGTCTGAGTAGACAATACCGGTTTTGCTGGACTGATGGTCTCATTCAGTGTAAATCAACCTCATGCGTTCATGTGAAGCAGAAACAGATGCAGGGCATAAGATTTTTGAGACCATTATTTTTCTGCAGAAAACTTTCCATTTCTAAAGCTTGTTTCATAAAACTAACACCTATAAATGGACGCTATAGTAAACACAATATTAGGCAAGACATGGATGTTCTGAAGTTGTAATTAATATTGTTCAGGTAAACGATCTCTAGGATTTGTGAGAAAATTACATACATGCATAAACACATAATTACTTGCTTATTTAATTTACAGTCCTCCTTCATCTAGCTCTGTCATCAAATTAATAATAAGATTCATGGCTTTGTACATGGCTCTTTGGAATTTAAAATTATTCTTTATGCAGATGATCTTTTATTGTTTATTTCTGAACCTCAGTCTTCCATCCTGTATTCATGAATATGATGAATACCTTTGGAGACTTGTCAAGCTATTCAATTAATTGGATAAAACCTGAGTTGATGCTATTGGGCGACAATATATCACAGAGGATATCTGCTCATGGATATTTTCAGTGGTGCACAGATGGCATTACTTATCTTGGAATATTGATTCCTGGAAATATTAAACATATGATTATGCTGTGCTAAATTTCAACAAAATACAAGACCTCGATGTCCTTGACAACCACAACGGTATAATCACTGACCTCGAGCCAGACATCCTGGAATGTGAAGTTAAATGGGCCTTAGAAAGCATTACTAACAACAAAGCTAGTGGAGGTGATGGTATCCCAGCTGAGCTATTCAAAGTCTTAAAAGATGATGCTGTTAAAGTGCTGCACTCAATTTGCCAGCAAATTTGGAAAACGCAACAGTGACCACAGGATTGGAAAAGGTCAGTATACATTCCAATCCCAAAGAAGGGCAATGCCAAGGAATGTTCAAACTATCGCACAATTGCACTCATATCACATGCTAGCAAGGTCATGCTCAAGATCCTACAAGCTAGGCTTCAACAGTACGTGGATAGAGAACTGCCAGAAGTACAAGCTGGGTTTCGAAGAGGTAGAGGAACGAGAGATCATATTGCCAACATTCGCTGGATTATGGAGAAAGCAAGAGAGTACCAGAAAAATATCTACTTCTGCTTCATTGACTATGCTAAAGCCTTTGACTGTGTGGATCACAACAAACTATGGCAGGTCCTTAAAGAGATGGGAGTACCAGACCACCTCACATGTCTCTTGAGAAACCTGTATAAGGGTCAAGAAGCGACAGTTAGAACCGGATATGGAACAACTGATTGGTTCAGCATAGGAAAAGGAGTACGACAAGGATGTATATTGTCACCTTGCTTATTTAATATATATGCAGAGTACATCATGCGAAATGCTGGCCTGGATGAATCACAAGCGGGAATTAAGATTGCTGGGGAAAAGATCAACAACCTCAGATATGCAGACGATACCACTCTAATGGCAGAAAGTGAAGAGGACCTAAAGAGCCTCTTGCTCAGGGTAAAAGAGGAGAGCGCAAAAGTGGGCTTGAAGCTCAACATCAAAAAAACTAAGATCATGGTCAAATACTTTGGCCACCCAATGAGAAGGGAGCACTACCTGGAGAAGACCCTGATGCTGGGAAAGACTGAAGGTCAAAGAAGACGGGGACGGCAAAGGATGAGATGGTTAGACAGTGTCATTGATGCAACGAACATGAAGTTGAGCAAACTTCAGAGGACGGTGGAAGACCGGAAGGCCTGGCGTGATCTGGCCCATGGGGTCGTGAAGAGTCGGACTCGACTGTGCAACTGAACAACAAAAATTTCAACAAGCTGATTATTAACATGTATTTGGATTTGGACGGATGGTCAAACTTAGAACTTGTATTTATGGAGCAAAGTAAATACATTCAAAATGAACATTATACCTAGGATTATATGTGTTTTATGTGCAACTCCTTTTGGCATATCTTGTAATCATAAAATTAATACTTTACTGGGGTCCTAACTTCCCACTCTTGACAGTGCACCTCTAATACGGGCGCAAGCTGTCAAGAGTTTGGGCATGGTCTTGGATAACTCCTTACCTATGGAGGTCCAGATCACAAACGTTGCCAAGCTGGGGTTTTACCAGCTGCACCAGGCGAGGCAACTGGCCTCTTTCCTGTCTCGCCCTGACCTGGCCACAGTAATCCATGCAACGGTCCCCTCCAGATCGGATTACTGTAACTCGATCTGCACTGGCCTGCCCTTGAGAGTGATCCAGAAACTCCAACTGGTCCAGAATGCAGTGGCGCGGATCCTCGGACAGCACAGATTCAACCAAAGTAAATACATTCAAAATGAACATTATACCTAGGATTATATGTGTTTTATGTGCAACTCCTTTTGGCATATCTTGTAATCATAAAATTAATACTTTACTGGGGTCCTAACTTCCCACTCTTGACAGTGCACCTCTAATACGGGCGCAAGCTGTCAAGAGTTTGGGCATGGTCTTGGATAACTCCTTACCTATGGAGGTCCAGATCACAAACGTTGCCAAGCTGGGGTTTTACCAGCTGCACCAGGCGAGGCAACTGGCCTCTTTCCTGTCTCGCCCTGACCTGGCCACAGTAATCCATGCAACGGTCACCTCCAGATCGGATTACTGTAACTTGATCTGCACTGGCCTGCCCTTGAGAGTGATCCAGAAACTCCAACTGGTCCAGAATGCAGTGGCGCGGATCCTCGGACAGCACAAATTCAACCTGTGCTGCACTTAGCTGCACTGGCTTCCAGTGGAGTACCATGTCAGGTTCAAGGTTCTGGTTCTGACCTTTAAGGCCTTGAGTGGCCAGGGACCTACATATCTCCGGGACTGCCTCCTCTGGTATGTCCCCCGAAGAGCTTTACACTCTGCTGAGAACAACGTACTGGTGGTCCCTAGCAGTAGTCCCTTTAAGCTGAGTGAGTGTGAGCTAGCCCACAGTTTTTTAGTCTCCGGCTCACACATTTTTGTCTTAGCTCAGGAAGTATGGCTCCAGTTGCCAAATTACTCACTCGCAACTTTAATGCCAGCAACTCACAAAGTGGAATTTTTGCTCACAAGACTCCACCGCTTAGAGGGAGCCCCAAAGACCTCCAGCTGTCCTCGACCAGAGGCTGAGCTTTTTCAGCCCTGGCTCCTACCTGGTGGAGCTCTCTGGCAAATAGCATCCATGCCCTGTGGGACCTCCTGCAATCCCACAGGGCATACAAAGCAGAGGTGTTCCGGCAGGCTTTTGGTCCAGGACAGCAACGGGTACCCTCCTTTCCCACACTTCCTTCCCCTCTCCCATTCCGCCTTCTCTCACTCACTGTGAGACAGTGATGCAATCTGTAAATCTGTTTTTGATACCATCTGATGTTGCTTATTTTATCTCTTGGATTTTAAATTGTATAATACTATGTTGTTAACCACCCTGAGCTCTGTGAATTCAGTGAAGGGCGGTATACAAATTGAAATTATCAATAAATAAATACTTTATTTTGGAAAGCTGTACTATCCATCTTGGGCTCTTCTGAAGGCTTCTTGCCTGGTGCCTCTCTCTAAGTGGGATGCATTTGGGGGTCTACTTATGCTAGAGTGGGCCCCATACCTCCTGCCATTTCTGCAGCTAGATAACATCAAGATTTTCACATGTTAAGATTATGAACCAATCCAGACTTAAAACACTGGGAAGAAATCTTTATGGAAGGTTTGGACCAATAGGGTGATTTTTACTTTGGATCAACTAATAACAACACAACAAACCTTTATTGGCATAACAACAGCAGCAGCCTTCGGTACAGAGGCAGTAGGCACGCAAAACAGTTAATTCACTACCCCTTCTGCCAAAAAAGAACTTCTCCTCCTATATGCTCTGTAAAGGAAGTTTGCCACCTCTTCGATGGTATCAGCCCTGTTTGAGGCTAGAAGGTTCATTATCTTACTTTCAGTATAGCAAAGCAAGCAGAAGATAGGGGCCTGGCAAACCTAGACCTCAGACACGTCTATTTCACAGAACTGGCCCACACCTAGATCAATTAATAGACTATGATGATGAGTTTTTATCACTGTCTCAGCTGAGGTCTAGATATTTCTTAACCTTTTTTTTTTGATAAACATTTTTATTGGTTTTTAGTACATTATGTTCAAATACTTTACATATTCAAGTTTTCAGTATGTGAGTCCTCTACACATTACATTCTACCCATTTTCTTACTGTCCATCTTTTATTAAGTATCTTATCATCTGTCCCATGCAATTGTG
>NW_015174888.1:444724-446565 GCF_001447785.1 Gekko japonicus | reverse complement strand
TGCGAATAAGGAACCAACTTTAGCCTCCTTCCACATTCTGCCCTCCAGGAGCCTTAGCCAGTTACTTTCAAATGCTAGACTGAACTGTTGAAAAGGAGGGGGGGGCAGAGTTTGGCAGTTTGCTATCCAGCTGACAGAGTGTGTTGGTTGATTTGGTGGGAGGTTGGTTAGGTGGACTGTTGGTTAGGGAGGGAGTCCATTAGGAACTTTAGTATTTGAAGACAAGTAGGGTTAGTGTGCCGTTACTGTCAAAAATACTTTAAAAGGGGGAAAAGCTTATCTGCTCAGTGTTATAAAAGGTTTGAGTGCTGTTCCTGTCAAAAACAATTCAAAGCCTTTCTGTTCCATAAGTCTAAATCGATTGGACAAAATCCCTGTTTCATAACCATTACCCCTTCTCAGGTCCTTTCTCTCTAGTAACTTTAAGTCCAGTGGCACCTTTAAGACCAACAAAATTTTATTCAAAGTATAAGCTTTTGTGTACAAGCACACTTCTTCAGGCATTGCCTTAATTGAACACTAGAAGACTAAGTGATTCCAGAAGCCAAAATTATTACAAATAAAACAATGATTTTAATACAAAAATGAAAGAAGTTTGTAGGATGTGAAATTAAAGTCTCTATTTTTGGACCCTGGGTGTTTTTACAGTGCCACCCCTCAGCTGCTTAACTGGCTGGAAACTGAAAGAATAGCCTCTGGAGAATCTCTCCCTCATTATAAAAGAGTAGTCGGTGCCAGAATTCTAAAATTGGCCCCTTTAGTGTTAGGCCGAAAAAACTGCCACTCGGAAGACACTTGCTGGGTTCATTGGCTGCTTTGTGCAGTCCCGGCCAGCGTTCCAAGGTCATTTACATATGGAAGCTGATTGGACTACACTCCATTCCACACCTCAAACTCCCCCCCCCCAAGGCAGTTGGAATTTTCAGTTGGGAGAGGAGAATGATGTCAGCTGCTCCCTAGGCAGAGGCTGTGTGTGTGTGTGTGTGGGGGGGGTTTGTAAAGACAGACAGGCAGATAAACGTTGGCTGATGGTTGCCAACTCCAGGTTCGAACTCCAGGACATAGGGTTGCCAACTCCAGGTTGGAAACTTCCAGGATATTTTAGGGATGAAGCCTGCTGAGGGTGGGATCTGAGGAGGAGGAGGAAGAGGGGGACCTCAGACAGATACAATGCCATGCTGCCCACACTCCAGACAAGCTGTTGCCAGTCTCCAGGTGACAGCTGGAGAGATCTTAAAGCTTTGGTGCTACTTCAAAGTTCCCCAGGAGCCCAAAACAGAGAAGTGTTTTGGAAAATCTTGAGGAATTGTTTGGTGCATTTACGATGGGGCTCCTGGGGAACTATTGTTGCCAATCTTGGCCCAGCAGCCATCAAACCATTCTCTTCAACCCCCTGCTGTGCAGCTGACTTCCCCCTAGGGTTGCCAATCTCCAGGTGGGACCTGGAGATCTCCCACTGCTACAATTGATCTCCAGATGACAGAGATCAGTTCCCCTAGAGAAAATGACTGCTTTAGGAGGGTAGACCCTATGACATTATACCTGCTGAGTCCTTCCGCCCCCCCCCCGCCCAATGCTGCCCTCTACAGAATCCACCCCCCAAACCTCCAGGTATTTCCCTCCTTAGAGCTGGCAACCCTACATTCCCCTCAGTGCCTGTTGGGAGTGGGTGGTGGGGGAGGGGAAGGGAGTGGGCGACCGGAGGCTTCTGCCTCCTGTCTCCGGTCCTGGAGTGGGGGAGGGTGGAAACGGACCCGGCAGCCGGAGGCTTGCACCTCCAGTCGCCGGCCCTGGAGTGAGTGGGGTTGGGTGGAGGGAAACGGACCCTGCGGCCGGATGTC
>NW_015174888.1:423302-444281 GCF_001447785.1 Gekko japonicus | reverse complement strand
ATGCTGCCCTCTACAGACTCCACCCCCCAAACCTCCAGGTATTTCCCTCCTTAGAGCTGGCAACCCTACATTCCCCTCAGTGCCTGTTGGTAGGCAACTAAGCTTGGTCCTGTCACCTACTTTGGCCTTTGGGAGAAAACACATTGGGGCCAATCCTGATAGGGTTGCCAACTCCAGATGGGAAATTCCTGGAGACTTGAGGGATGGAGCCTGAAGAGGGTGAGGTTTGAGGAGGGGTGGGACCTCAGACAGGTACACTGCCATAGACTCCACCCTCCAAACCAGTCAGTCCCACATAGGGAACCATTGTTGCCAATCTCCAGGTGAGGGCTGGAGAGCACTCAGTATTACAACTGTTCTGCAGAAGGGAGGGCAGAAGTCAGCTGAAGTCAAAGGGGCAGATAATGGTAGGTTGATGGTTAGCTGGGAAGGAGATGGGGTTGCCAACTACATGCTGACAAATTCCTGGGGATTTGAGGGGTGGAGCCTGGAGAGGGTGGGGTTTGCAGAGGGGTGGGACCTCAGACAGGTAGAATGCCATAGATTCCACCCTCCAAACCAGCCATTTTGTCCTGGGTAACAATTGTTGCCAATCTCCAGGTGAGGGCTACAGATTACTCACAATTACAACTGCTCTTCATGTAGCAGAGATCAGTTCCTCTGGAGAAAACAGTGGACTCTGTCATTATACCCTGCTGAGGTCACCACAGCAAATTGACACTGTTTGTCCAAAGCCAGAGCACTGCCCCAGAGCCTCTTTCTAGATCCCGTTGTATTGCTTTCACAACGGGCTTTACTGCTAGTTTTAAGATATAATGAAGAAAATCTAGGAATCCGTGAGGACTTGTGTGGGAGTAAAAATCATTTACCCCCATTTCCATTGATCCCTTCCCCATGCTATCTCCTCTTTCTCCTCTATTGTTAATTATCTACTATTAGGAATAAGGTTCATTGTGGAAATAAATACAACGAGCTCTAGAAAGAGGCTCTGGGAGAGTACCAAAGCTTTGGGCACTCATTGTCAATGTGCTGTGGCAACCTCAGCAGGGTATAATGACACAGAGTCCACCATTTTCTCCAGAGGAACTGATCTCTGCTACCTGAAGAACAGTTGTAATTTTCAGTGATCTCGAACCCTCACCTGGAGATTGGCAACAATTGTTACCCAGGAAGAAATGGCTGATTTGGAGGGTGGAGTCTATGGCATTGTACCTGTCTAAGGTTTCACCCCTCCTCAAACCTCCCCATCTCCAGGCTCCACCCCTCAAATCTGCATGAATTTTCCAACCTGCAGTAGGCAACCCTATCTCCTTCCCGGTGAAGCATCAACCTGCCATTATCTGCCCCTCGGATTTCAGCTTTGCATCTCTTCCCCCCTCCCTCCTAGAGATCAGTTGTAATTCTGAGTGATTTCTACCCCTCTCCTGAACTTGGCAACAGTGGTTCCCCAGGAGGGAATGGCTGGTTGGGAGGGTGGAGTCTATGGCATTGTACCTGTCTGAGGTCCCACCCCTCCTCAAACCTCACCCTCTCCAGGTTCCATCCCTCAAATCTCCAGGAATTTCCCATCTGGAGTTGGCAACCCTATATCCTTCCCAGCCAATCATCAACCTACCTTTATTTCCCCCTCTCTCTTCAGCTTTCCATTTCCCCACACACACACCTGCAGCCTCTTCCGTGCTCTGAAGCCCTGACTGCCACAGAGTCCACCATTTTCTCCAGGGGAACTGATCTCTTCTGGGTGACTGATCTCTTCTGGGTGACTCATCTTCTGGACCTCCCGGGGATGAAACCTGTGCACCAGCAGAAAGGAGGGGGGGCGACACCTCGCTACCCCCTGGAACCTGGTTGAAAGGCTCCTAGCCATGGGACTTTTGAGAGGTGGCCTCTTCGCCAGTGCAATGCTGGGGAATTGAGGCACTTCTCCGTCCCAATGGTCCTCCTGCTGTATGTCTGTATGGAACTAGTGACGGTGACTGGGACAAGTGCTGGAGATCAAGCGGTTTAAACGGAGCTACAACGAGGTCGCAAGACCGAATATGAACTGTGAGTTGGATTAGAGCGTAATTGTTAATTTAAAAAGAAAGCTCCCACCCCATGGACTAGAAAGTAAAGCGAGCGGGGGAGGGGCCCCTCCCATGCGCATGAATTAAAAAGCGGATTCGAGGGGGGAGCGGAAGCAAAAACACTGAAATCTTTTGGGAGAGACTTACAAGGGCGTGGATGAGTGTATGAGCGCATATTCAGAGACTTTAGTAAATTTTTGGATAGTAAACAATCCATAAAGATGGCGAGGAAGAGGACTGAGAAAGACAAACTTTTAAACGCAAAAGTAGCTGGGAGCCCTCGTCTGGAAGAAACCACCGAGTTGGCTAAAACGTTGGCAGAATCCCTGCGCCCCCTGCTGGACCAGATGACTAATCTCAAGGAACAGTTGTCAACGATGAACCAAAGCATCACTACTCAGCAGCTTCAACTGAATGAGACTCTTAAAATTACGGAGCAAACAGCTGAGAAAGTAAAAGAAGTTGACACTAGCAATCAAAAGGTGAAGAAAAAGGTGCAAAAACTGGAAGAGAAGCAAGTCTTTACCGAAGAACAACTTTTACAGCTACAAATGGAGAAGGCAAACCTGGTCCTTCGTTTCCAAGGTGTCCCAGAATCCAAAGGCGAGAATCTGAAGCAAATGATGAGTGAAGCATTAGCCCCAGTGACAGATTTGAAGGCGGAATACCTTATGAGCGAGATGGATGTGACCTGCAGGTCTTATTCCATATATATAAAGAAGAAGAATCTGCCTGGGGAAATAGTAATGAGATTCTTGAAGACGCATGTGAGGGATTCTATCCTGAGAGCGACTGCGGGGTCACCCTTGAAAATTGGGGACAATACTATCAGGATCTTGAAAGATATCCCACTTGAAATAAGACAAAGGAGAAAGAAATACAAAGATTTAATTCTTTTACTTGAAATAAATGCAATTATCTACAGGTGGCTAATTCCAGAGGGCGTAACCTTCAAAATTCCGGACAAAAAAGAAAAAAAAATGACTGTTTTCAAAGCACGGGAGTTCTTGAGAATCCAGTTGGGCGAGCCAGAGGAGGTGGATAAAAAGGAGAAGGACAGCAAGTCCAGTGGCGAGTTGGACTTGGGGTCTTCCGGAGAGGACTCTCTTTCTGAAAAAGGGGAGGCTGCCCCTAAAAGTCCATACAAACTGAGGAAAAGACAAGGTAAGAAAAAATGAAGGCTGAAAGACTCTGAATTGTGCCTTTGAAAGTATAGCTTTTAATAATGAGATGCTATGAGGTTTCTCTCTAACAGTTAAATTTAAGATTTAAAAGATATTTTAGCATGTCTGACTAAGTTCAAAAGATATCAGCGATTTATGGAAAAATGTATATTCAAGCTGTTTTAATGATCTCCTACTCTTGGGGTTTTAGATAGTAGTGGTTATCTTTTCTTTCTATCTAATTGTAGTTCCCTTCCCTTATTTTCTTTGTAGTTTGTAATCTAATTAAAAATGCAATAAAAAAATCCCCTCCGGGGGGCCAAAAAAAAGGGGGAGATAGCTCTTGAAAGAGGAGTGCTTCCTGGTCTGTGTATGAAGAAGGATTTTGGGAACTGGCTTGTATGTTCCTGCCTTCTAAACTTGAAGTGTCAATGAAACTCAGGAACCTATGCTTGAGTGTTTAAGCAGGCACTAAAAAGAAAGCCTCTCTCCTCAAAGTTTCAAAGACCTTGTTGAAAAGCAAAAACACCTACTTGTTGGCAATATATGAGCTGGATTTAGTGTGATTACAAAGCTACCTTAGTTTTTATTATCAGTTCACCTAATACATTCTACCCCTGATTGTACCTGACCTTTTCCTCACCAAATTAAATAAAATATTTTATTTTTGAACATTCAAAAGCCTCTTGTGTGCCATTTGAGAAGTAGAAGATAAGAAGGTGATTTTGTTTCTTCCCTCAAGTCCCTGGACTGGGCCACCATCAAAATATATAATAACGTGACAGGTTGGGACAGCCATACACCAACTAATAAGAAGAAAATAAATAAAGGGACCACTCAGCAAGAAAGAAAGGAGAAGAAAAAAGAAGCAAAATCCTGTGAGTGAGTGAGGGAAGAGGACGAGATTGCCATATGACCCTATTTTTGTAAAACAATAGTCCCCCCACATATGCTACCTGTTTAAGTATTTCAAGAAAGCAGAAAAACTCATAAGGTAAGGCTTTTATGTCTCCTCGTGTCAATGGTGCATGAGAGAAATGCCTATATGGTAACTGTTTTTCTTTGTGGAGAACTTGGCATTGGTGATCTTTAGAATATGTTGTACAGTTTTTGAACATTTCACCCCAGTTAAGTGGGGGGAAGCAGTCATACCCAGAAATATGTTTTCCATTAAAGCCAATAACAAGGAAACCCACACTGATTCTCTAATACTAAGCATTTTAATAACAATGGCTCAACTTTTTAAAAAAGAGAGCAGACTCTGAATCCAAAACAATATTTTTGTGCACCTCTCCACTTTACTAACTCACAGCTAACTCACCAGAATAGTTAACTCAGTAAGAGGAAAAAACTCTTTTAGTTTAAACATTGCAGTAGAGAAACTCAAATACACAACGTGAAAAATTTGTCTTTTAAAAAATCAAATAATTACTATGAAAAAAATGAAGTCCTATGGTTGGTATTTTCCCCACAGTGACCTATTCAGAGGTTGTAGTTTATTCATAACAGCCTAAAAACCTGATAGCTAGATATGACAGGCCATAAAAGAGGTCTTGATTCATAGTCAACAGAAACTTCAGATATTGTGAGACGATTGTATTCCATATCAATGGAAAATCAGTGATTTATGGAGTCCATCACTCTGCTCTAAGAAGGGGCTTAAAATCCTGTCACTTTGACTTGCAAGATATGTGTACGGTGTCATGTTTTATGGAGTTTATCTAGCTAAAAATGAAGGATGTGCCTAGACTGGATAGCACAACAATCTGTAGAAAAGTTTGCCTCAGATATTCACTGGCTAAATTCCCAAACATTCTCTGCCTCCATTATTCTCTTTACAAGGAAAAATGTGGTGTCAAATGCACCTCAAAGAGGATTTGGGTGAAAAGCAGCTGGCTGTAACTAGCTACATGAGAGGAGTGTGGTAAATGGGGCATAACACAAAGCCTGAATACATAATTGTGCAAACTTCTTCTCAAGAACATTGTGATGGATAGTTAACTGTTTTCTTCACAATCACTCTAGATATGATTATCATAAGAATCCTTAGGACATTTTGCCTCTCTTCTAAGCACTAATGCAATTAAAGTAAAACTCCCTCAATTAGGGAGGAAAAGTCTACAGTGAGAAGCTGTCAATCAGGCAGAAACAATCTACATTATTTAGCCATCAGCTTCTATAGTTACAGTAGAATACATTCAAAATCATCCATTTTGTAAAATTATTGAAGTATATTCTGCTAAGTATTATGTTACACAAGTCTCTGCCTACCCATGGAAAACCACTGATGGCCCCTTTCCCTGTCATTATTTCAAAGTGTGCTTCAAAAGAGAAGAAGAAGAGGAGATTGGATTTATACCCCGCCCTTCACTACCCAAGGGAGTCTCAGAGCGGCTTACAAACTCCTTTCCCTCCCTCTCCCCACAACAGACACCCTGTGAGGTAGGTGGGGCTGAGAGAGCTCTGACAGAAACTGCTCTTTTTCAAGAACAGCTGTGCCAGAACTATGGCTTGCCCAAGGTCATTCAGGAGGTGCATGTGTGGCATTGGGGAATCAAACATGGTTCTCCCAGATTAGAGTCTATGCACTTAACCACTACACCAAAAAAAACCCACCCCACGTAGTATTCTAATGTAATCTTGCTTGAGCCACCCCTTTCCCTCTTTGTTACAGAGGGATCCATTTAGAAAAAATATAACTGCAATGCCATAAGAAGGCATCCTCAAGTATTCAAAAAAAAATTAAATAATTTGAAGTTTAGAGTTTATTCCTTTTTATAACCACCTACACAACACTTTAGGAGAGAGAATATGGGTCAGTAAGATGAGGAAAGCAAACTGGTGAGGAAAGCAAACAGCACAGGATATAGGGCAGAAAGGGAGGAAATGGTGATCAGCCATTAAAAGATTATACATGGTAACATCCAAACCATTTCACAGATTCACCAAGCGAAAGTCAAACAACTGCTGCTTCCAACATACACTAGTCATAGGCTACCCAACTGCCCAGGCTAGCAGGGCATTTGCTGCCCTTGCCCCAATCTCAGTTGATGAAATTCTGCAGAGTGTGCCGCATGACGGAGTGAGCTCCCATCTCTAGTTACAGCAGAGATGTTCCACCAGGCCTTTGGTTGAGGACAGCGACGGGTGCCTTTCCCTCCCCTCTTCCAGCTATGTGTCCCCTACCTCTTTTAGGAAGCAGCGACACAGTCTAGGGCCCCTGCCACACGGCAGGGGATAAGTCGCTCAAAGCACGGCTTTTAAAAGCTGCGCCAAAGCTGAGACGCCGCGGCGGGATCCCACGGATCCCCTGGGCCGCGGAGCCTTTTCTCCCTGGCACGATCCGATGCCGGGGAGAAAACACAGTTCAGACGGGGAGGAACTGCGCATGTCGGAGCATGCGCAGTTTGGCTAGGAGCCGGGGATGCGCCTGCGCAAAGACGCGCCGGCGATCCGACGGCCTGGCTTGCGGCGCCTTGTCGAGATGAACCACCTAGGTAGGTGGTTCTAAGTTGATGCGCTGTTTCGGGCAGAAGGGCCGGTTCGAGGATGGAAGCACTACGCTTCCCAGATGTTGTGGTGGGATCGCGCCCGTTCGCTGTGTCCCCAAACCGTCCTTCTACCGCCCCAAATTCATCCGTGTGGACGGGGCCTAGAATTTGATAATGCTATCTATGGCTGTGATCACACACACTAAATAATCCACATTCAATGCACTTTCAAATTGGATTTTGCCAGTTCACACAGTAAAAATCCAGTTGGAAAGTGCATTGAAAGAGGAATATTTAGTGTGTGTGACCGCAGCCTATGGATTGTTTTTATTTAACTTGTTTAATTGTTGGGAACTGTTTTTATCTTGATGTATTTTACCATTGTTGTTCATTGCTCAGAGCCCTGAGTACTCAGGGATAGAGCAATTCATAAATCAAATTATAAATAAATCTAAATAAACACCAGTAAATTATTTGTCTACAAGAGTATACGTTGTGACAGTTGTCAGTCATTTTCCTGATAAGAACATAAGAGACGCCAGTGTTGGATCAGGCCAAAGGCCCATCTAGTCTAACATTCTGTGTCAAACAGTGGCCATAAATACCAGTGCCATCAGGAGGTCCACCAGTGGGGCCAGGACATGAGAAGCCCTCCCACTTTTGACCCCCCCCCAACACACAAGAAGACAGAGCATCACTTGCCCCAGAGCCCCTATCTATCCCTTGTGGCTAATAGCCACTGATGGACCTCTGCTCCATATGCTTATCTAATTCCCTTTTGAAGCCGTCCATGCTTGTAGCCGCCACCACTTCCTGTGGCAGTGAATTCCATGTGTTAATCACTCTTTGGGTGAAGAAGTACTTCCTTTTATCCGTTCTAACCCGACCGCTCTGCAGTTTCATGGAGTGCCCACGAGTTCTTGTATTGTGAGAAAGGGAGAAAAGTACCTCTTTCTCTACCTGCTCTTTCCCATGCATAATCTTATAAACCTCAATCATGTCAGCTCTTCTAGTGTCTTGGCCCTACTGGTGGCCCTCCTGGTGGCACTGGTATTTCTGGCCACTGTGTGATACAGAGTGTTGGGCTGGATGGGCCTTTGGCCTGATCCAACATGGGAAAAATAACTGTGAAAGAGCAAAAAATAGTTTTCTTCACAAATATTAAGAATTATCATTATTGTTATTGTCGTCGTCATCATCATCATCGTCATTATTATTATTATTTTCCCACATAGGATAGTACATATAACAATAAACAATAAACAAACCCCATGTGAACCTTTGGATAGAGCAAAGTATGTAGCACATGTTTAAGTAATGTTGAAAGTGTTGTTCCAAGGAATGTTGAGTTTTCCCACCAATATTTATGAGGGATACTGGTAGGCTTGCCAACATCCAGGTGGCAGCTAGAGACCTCCTGCTACTACCATTGATCTCCAGGTGATCAAGATCTGTTCCCCTGGAGAAAATGGCTGCTCTGGAGGATTCTATATCCTGCTGAGGTACGTCCCCCAAACCCCACCCTCCCCAGGCTACACCCCCAAAATCTCCAGTATTTCCCAACCCAGAGGTGGCAACCATAGCTACTAGACTGTAGCTAGAGCGGAAAAGTAGGTCTTTCCCTGGCTTGTGCAGAACTGTAATAGATACTTCTCACATTGACTTTGGCAGAACAGCAGAATCTTGTTCATCTCCTGCAATCTGAACCAAGAGAGGGTACCAATTCAGGGGTACCAGTCCACAAGATACCCCTCTGCCCCTGAACTTTACCACTCTATATATTTTTAATGATTGTTTCAATTTCTGAATCTGTTAGGGGAGCTGTCAGAAATTCCAGATGTTGCTTGTTCAAAGTTGGCAGGTGTATCTTGCTCAGAAACTTTGAAGAAGCCTCTGCAAAATGGACATGATCCATAGGATACAGAGCTGAATAAAAATTTCTAAATTGGCCATTAATTGATTTTTGAGTTATTTATCTTAATTGCTGCAATATAGCTGCGGGCATATAGTTGCTTTAGTCTAAAAACCTGTAATTTGCCAGCTTTTTCTAATTTTGGGCCGATTTCAGACTGGCAGTTTGAAGCAGGAGGGAGTTGTTGCAAAAAAGAGCCGGAACAGACAGTTCTGGGTTTTGCCAGTCACACTGCGTGGACTGATGCGGGAGCATACTGGGAGGAGGCGCGAGGGAGCGTTCACACTGTTGGCCCGGAGGTGAATCTGTAAGTGGCGTTTTCCTCGTGGCAGACGCCTAGGTGCCTAGGCACAGCAGCAAATAGGGCAGGATCCAGCCACTGTGGGCCATAGGCACATCCGGCCACATCACTACCCCCTCTTCAAGGCAATCACCTGCACCTTCCTGGTGCCAGAGTGAGGCTAGGAGGTCAGTCAGCATAAACAGCTGGCGCACATTATTAACACGGGCTGTTCCCAGCTTTTAGCGGTTAGCGTTCACACTTCCGGGAAGCGGAATGAAGCGGGATAAACGGGCTCTCCAGGGTTTGCTACCACTTTCACCAGGTATCTTTTAAACCCGGGAGGCCAGACAGATGTGCCTGTGTGAACGGCTTGTGAAACGTTCCTCACATGCGCCTATATCGGGGCAAACTGCCAGTCTGAACTCAGCCTTGGTTAATCCAGGCCAAATTTGGCTTGCAGAGAAAGCAATTAGTTAAAGCCATATCTGAGTTTCATCATGCTATTGTAGTTCTCAGAAGTAGGAGTAGAATTAAAATGGCTTGCTGCATCCTGTAGTTTAATTTCTATTGTACTCATCTCTTCAACACAGTGGTGTACCTAGCGTATTTGGCACCCAGGTCAGATAATTTTTTAGCACCCCCTCCTCTTTTTGTTTGCCGCCAAGTCACAGCTGACCTATGGTGACCCCACAGGGTTTTCTTTCTTTTATAAAGAATTGTATTAGTTTATACATTGAAAGAGGGAAAGGGAAAAGAAGGGAAAGGAAAAGATACAGAGATCTATTAAAAAGTCTGAGTTAACATTCTGCATGCAAATCTTCTCATAAAAGCTTATAACCATCATTCTTATTGTTCTTCATTTAATCTTAGTTTCTCAATACTTGTGTCTTAACCAGTCATAAAAGACCCTCCATGGTCCTATAAATTCTTCTTCCATTTCTCCTTTTAATATATTTGTCAATTTGTCCATTTTGGCGCAATCCATAATCTTCGTTATTAACTCATAAAGCTTTGGGATTTTCAATGTTCTCCATGTCATTGCAAATAAAATTCTGCCTGCTGTTATAACATGTAAAATAAAGTATCTAAAGTCATCTGGTAAACAGTTTAACAGGAATATCTCTGGTTTAATTAATTAATTAATTAATCATTTTCACTTTTACCCCGCCCTCCCCGCCAGGCGGGCTCAGGGCGGCTTCCAAAAACTGATAAGCAGTATACATTTTACAGTAATAGAATAAAATACATCATTTAAAAACCTAGACAAGTCAATTAAAAAACATTCATTTGATGCCGATAAAAATAAAGTGCAGTTTAGGGACACATTCAGCAGTGCCACGCGCTAGGTCGTGTTGGATCGGAGTTCACACAGGGCGCTGCTGGTAGGACGTATTGTAATATTCAATACTGACTGTAAGAGAGTATGTACTCCAATCCAATATTTTATGAACCTTTTTACATGTCCACCACATATGATAGTATGATCCAACATGAATGTTACATTTCCAGCATTTGTTACTCAAGTTTTATACATTTTGGCTAACCTATCTGGGGTTAGGTGCCATCTATACAACTTTTTATATAAATTTTCTTTAAATGAAACAGATTTAGTCAACTTGATATTCACATTCCATATTTCCCACAGGGTTTTCAAGGCAAGAGACATTCAGAGGTGGTTTGCCATGGCCTGCCTCTGCATTGGCCCTGCTTAGCTACTGAGATTTGACGAGATCAGGCTAGGCTGGAGCTATCCAGGGCAGGGCTCCTCCTCTATATGACAAAATTATTTTTAGTAATAATCATGAAATGAAATATAATAATAATAGAAAGAAAATAGATTCAGGTGAGTATATGTATTGGTCTGAAGCAGTAGAACAAAATTTAGTTTTAAAGGTGCCACTGGACCCAAACTTTGTTTCAGTGGCCAGAAAAGAAACGTAGACAGTTTAAAAATTATTTTATTTTATTTCATATATATAATCATGGCAATAAAAAAAATCAAATTCCAACATGCTATTCTATCATGAGAGCCAGCGTGTGTTGTGCTTAAAGTGTTGGACTGGGATCTGTGAGATCCAAGTTTGAATCCCTACTCATGCCATGGAAGCTTGCTGGGTGACCTTGGGCCAGTCACATTACGTTCAGCCTAGCCCTGACCTGGATAGCCCCAAGACAGCCTGATCTCATCAGATCTCAGATGGTAAGCAGGACTGACATGGAGGCAGGCAATGGCAAACCACCTCCAAATGTCTCTTGCCCATTTCTTTTTAAAATGTTTAAAAGTTCATGAGTTTTCAGTATACAGATTGAAAACTTAATTTCCCTAGTGAGAGTTCTGGCACCTCTCCCCCTCCCCCCCAAAAAAATCCCTGATATATGATAACTATCCAGCGACCTAAGATCACTGAAGAAATGCCTCCCCCCCATAGGTCTGTCCTTCTTCCATGGACATATCTTAGTTCTTTGAAGACTAATAATGGTGTTCTTTTACTAGCTGCTGCTAGAGTACCCTTTGTCTTTTTATGTGTTTTCAAACTAAAGCTGGAGCAAAACCCTGTATAGATGCCTGTCCAAAAACAAGAGAGAATGAGAGAGTTCTACCAAGATCTACTACTCCAAACCTGTGGCTACAAAATCCCACTGAAGCAAATTAATATAAATGCAATTTGTTAGATCGCGCTAACAAAGGACTCGTACAGTGATTCAGCAAGTGATTCAGCTTTATTGGAAGTAACGAGCAAGCACTAACTCAGTAAGAAACCAGAACAGAAAACAGTGGGAGCTTATGCTCCTTTTAAACATAACCGGGCTAATGTAGCCACGCCTATTTACAAATAACAACCAATGAGATTGCTAGAATAAAGACCAATGGGAGTCTTTCCCTCCTAGGGAATGGTATCGTTCTGATTGGTCGCTGTTACGAAGCGACCAATAGGAAGTTCGCTCAGAGGAGCCCTGGTCTGGCTCGAAGCTTAACATGGGAGTCCTATGAGGTGATTCATGTAATCATTTCAATACATTACAATTCCTCCCCCCTAAGTTAAGCCATCATCCCAATTGTTTTATTATTTACATCCATACAATCAACCTTTGTACATCAGTTATTCCAACAGTATTTACACTCATAGTCCTTCAGATAAGTCGGCATTTGCCGCGAACGCTGGGACCTGCGGAGCGGTGCAGGCTCCACGGGCAGACAAGGTTGTGGGTCAGAGTGGGGTTCACTACAGCCTGGATCAGGCACAGACTCGACTGGGATTTCAGCCCCGCACACAGGGTTCTGCCCTGACTCGGGGACAGTACCGGGCCTTTCGGTACTCACCGCCTGCTCTGGGGGTGTCCACTCGACATCAGGGGATTCAGCCGTCGGAGAGTCAGCGCTGTCCCTAGCCCAACGTCTCCTTAACTGATCTATGTGGCGCCGCCATATTCGACCGTCAGCTAACTGCACCACATACATTCGAGTACCCACAGAGTCGGATATAACCCCAGGAAGCCATAAGTGCCCGTTTGCATAATTTCGTGCGAAAACCTTGTCCCCTTTTTCAAACATGCGCACCTTCGGTTGCGCCGTGGTACGCTCGGATTGCTCTTCAGTGAGGTCTGGGTGCATTCGGTTCAAACGGGTCGTGAGTCTCCGCCCCATTAACAATTCGGCCGGACTACGGCCTGTAGCACTACAGGGGGTGGTGTGCTGCAGCAAAAGAAAGGAGCCCAGCCTCTGGCTCCAGTCCCCTTCGTCCATTTTACCCAGGGCCTCTTTGGCCGTCCTGACCATCCGTTCGGCTTGGCCATTAGATGCCGGATGGAAAGGGGCCGAAGTCATTTGGCGTATGCCATTACTCGTGAGGAAGAGCCTAAATTCCTCAGACACAAATTGAGGCCCGTTGTCACTGACGATGACGTCAGGCAACCCGTGGGTGGCAAAAAGTCGGCGGAGCGCATGGATCACAGCAAGTGATGTGGTCGATTTCATATGCACGACCTCCAGCCATTTGGACATAGCGTCCACCACAATTAGGAACATTTGCCCTTGGAGAGGGCCAGCAAAATCTATATGCAATCTGGCCCAGGGTTTACCAGATGACTCCCAGCCTTGGGGTGTAGCTTGTGGGGGATCGGGTCTGACTTGCTGGCATTTGGGACACCCTCGTACCCATTCTTCGATCTCTTTGTCCAGCCCCGGCCACCAGACATACCCTCTGGCCAACGCTTTGGTGTGTACCATACCGGGGTGACCCTCGTGCAGCGACTCTAACACTCTCGTCCTGAGTTTGTCAGGAACCACCACCCTGTTCCCCCATAATACACAGCCCTTAGAAATGGATAGTTCATTTTGACGGCTTTTGTAAGGGCCGAACTCCGGTTCAACGCTTCCAACCGGCCACCCCCTCCAAACCCAGTTTAATACTCGGGACAGCACGCTATCCTTGGCCGTGTGTGCTGCAATGTCCCTGGATGATACCGGGGGTCGAGGAAGCTCCTCAATTGCCAAGACCTCACAGGCGGGGGCAGGGTCTGCGCCAATGTCCGGCACCGGGCACCGGCTGAGGGCATCCGCATGCCCAATCGCTTTCCCAGGCCGGTGCTCTAAGTCAAAATCATAAGCCTGCAAAAATATCGCCCATCTAAGCATGCGTGGGGACATGATGTTTGGCAATTGCTTATCGGGCGCAAAAATCCCCAGTAGCGGCTTGTGGTCAGTGACCAGCAAAAATCGTCTGCCAAAAATAAAATCATGGAACTTTTTGACAGCCGCTACCAACGCCAGACCCTCCTTGTCTATCTGGGCATAGTTCCGCTCTGCCGCAGATAGTGATCTAGAATAAAAAGCGATAGGCGCTTCGCTCCCATCAGGCATCAGATGGCTTAAAACTGCGCCTACTCCAAAAGGTGAAGCGTCAGCAGCTAACACCAGGAGCTTGTGTTCATCATAATGCGTGAGTACGGCATTAGATGTCAGCAGCTCCTTGACTCCCACAAAAGCCTTTTCCTCGGCCTGCCCCCACTTCCATTTTGCCTCCTTGTGCAAAAGCGCGTGCAAAGGGGCCGCCACTGATGCCTTATGCGGTAAAAACGCATGATAAAAATTCAGGAGTCCTAAAAAGGATTGGAGCTCCTTCTTACTCACCGGCCTGGGGGCGTTTTGGATTGCAGATACCTTCTCATCCGTGGGGTGGACTCCCTCTGCGTCAATGCGAAACCCCAGGAAGTCCACACTTTCCACCCCGAGCGTGCATTTTGAGCGCTTAACTCTGAGACCGGCATTTTGAAAACGCCTGAGGACCTCTTTAACCCGGTCCAGTAGTTCCTGTTCAGACCCGCCCGCAATCAGCACGTCGTCAAAATAGGGCACTGTGCCAGGTACCCCCCTTAGTAGACGTTCCATGAGGCCCTGAAAAATCCCAGGTGCTACGTTGACCCCGAATTGCAGCCTGTTCACTTTAAAAGCCCCTTGGTGGGTTACAATTGTTTGGGCCTCGGCAGCCTCCGGGGTGACAGGCAACTGCTGGTATGCCTGGGCCAGGTCAAATTTGGCGAAAATCTTGCCACCCCCCAGGGAAGCCAAAATGTGGCTTATTACCGGGACCGGGTACGAATGTTGCTGCAGCGCCTTGTTAATCGTACATTTGTAATCGGCGCATAGTCGTATGGACCCATCTGATTTGACAGGGGTTACGATCGGGGTCTCCCATTTGCTGTATGGTACTGGCTCTAAAACCCCTTGCTCAACTAGTTTGTCAATCTCTTTTTCCACCTTATGTTTGAGAGACACAGGTACTTTCCGATACTTCAACCTAATAGGTTTGACTGACGGATCTAAGTCAAACGCAACCGGGGGGCCCTTGTACCTCCCCAACCCTTCGGCAAATACATCAGGGAACAGGTCGTACAGCATGCCCCATTTATTTTCAGACATCCTGTTAATCCCAGAAATACCAATGCCCAATGGCTCAAACCAATCTAACCCTAGCAGGTTAACCCGGTCTCCCTCTGCAATCAGGAATGACAGTTTAACACATTTCCCCTTATACTCAACAGTAACAGAGTCCCGTCCGGCCAAGGGAATTCGGTTGCCCTGGAAGTCGGACACTCTGGTTCCCGCAGGCTGGAGCCGCCGCCGGCTTCGGTTCGGGAACAACTGGCGCCAGGACGCGGCAGAAATCACCGTCACGGACGATCCTGAGTCCACCTCCATTGTACAGGGTCGGCCGTCGAGGAGTGGAGTCACGGTGATCTTGCCCTGGCTGCTGGTGCGATTTACGGCCGATGCGCTCGACAAGGTCGCCGTCAACTGGCAGCTTGCTTCCGATGCTGAGGAACGGGTCTTGCCTTGGGTGCTGACTGGAGTGCCCCTCTGCGCTGACCGGTTGTTAGTTGAGGGATCCTTCTTTGCTGATCTGCAGACTCTGGCCAGATGACCACGCCGCCCACACGCTCTGCAGTCGACATCACGAGCCCAACAGGAGTCGCGCTGGTGTTTCCCGCCACAACCGGAGCAAGGCTTGACGTTGGTAGTCTTCGCTGGGGTCCGCTTGCCTCGAACCGCGTTGACGTCATCATCCGCGTCTTCGCCCTCGCTGTCTCGTTGAGCGTGTATACTGGGCTCTGCCACCCGCTGGCGGACCTCCTTCGTGGACTTCTCCGCTGCTTCCGCGGCCACGGCCTCTTCGTAGGCCACTGCCCAGGTCAGGGTGGTGCGGGCGAACAGCCTCTGTTGCAGCCTTTCATCTTTGAGACCGCAGACGAGACGGTCTCTGAGGGCTTCCTCCACGTTGTGGAAATTACATGGCCGTGCGGCTTTGCGAAGGGCCGCCACGAAATCTGCGATGGTCTCGCCTCCGGCCTGGTTCCGCTTGTAAAAAGCGTGCCGGCAGGCGATCTCCGACGGTTGTGGAGAATAGTGAGCCTTAAGCTTCTCCGTGATGTCAGCGTAGGTGACAGTCTTTATATCAGTTGGGGCCACCAACGACCTGGCTATGTCGAAGGTCCCCTTCCCGCAGGAACTCAGGAGGCATGCTCGTTTCTTCGCCTCATCGGTGATGTCGTGGGTCTCCAGATGGAACTCGAACCTGGACAGGTAGGAGTCCCAGTCTTCTGAGGAGGGTTCGAAGCACTCGAACTTCTGGCTTCCAGCCATCGGGGGAGACTTGGGCACCGGAGCTGGTGGCGCCTCCGCCGGATCGGCTGCTGTGCTCTGCCCGCTTTCTTCCGAGTCCGAAGTGTGGATGTCCGCAGGGCTGCCTACCTGCTCTAACATCCCATCCTCGTCGCCAATTGTTAGATCGCGCTAACAAAGGACTCGTACAGTGATTCAGCAAGTGATTCAGCTTTATTGGAAGTAACGAGCAAGCACTAACTCAGTAAGAAACCAGAACAGAAAACAGTGGGAGCTTATGCTCCTTTTAAACATAACCGGGCTAATGTAGCCACGCCTATTTACAAATAACAACCAATGAGATTGCTAGGATAAAGACCAATGGGAGTCTTTCCCTCCTAGGGAATGGTATCGTTCTGATTGGTCGCTGTTACGAAGCGACCAATAGGAAGTTCGCTCAGAGGAGCCCTGGTCTGGCTCGAAGCTTAACATGGGAGTCCTATGAGGTGATTCATGTAATCATTTCAATACATTACACAATTGAAATAAATCAAGTGCAAATTCCAGTTCCTATCTGCTGTCTTAGTATTAACAGACTTGCTATCTCAGCTAACTGTAAAACACACATAATTGTAAAGTTCATGCAGTCCGGTATCTTGAAATGAAATATGAGCTTCGTAGAAGATTATTTACAAGCTAGCATTTTGAAATGCAAGCATTTTCCTACTAAAATGAACATTAATTAGACAAATGGTGCCCGCTCCTTTCATCAAGAAAGCCCCTCAAACACACACACACACACACACAAATTTGGAATTTCCGTTGTCTTTATTACTGAGGGAGAGGGTGCACAACTAAATAACTGATCATCTGAACAATTAAGTCATATCTCCCCAAAGCCTGCAGCTGTACAACCAAGCACTGATTTGCTTTCTGGCATGCACATACCAGTTTATCTTCAGGGCTTAATAGTTCTGTATATGGCTTTTTGATGTACCAAGCCTGTGGGTTCATAAAACAAATGGATATACACATTAAATTATAGAGAGAGCAGAGGAGTATTTACCCCATTTGTACTGCTGAAGAAATATATGGATGTAGTCAGGTAATTTGCATTGTAGCAAGCGAGTCAAATGAGAAACATATTTATTTTGCATGCACTATTTTGATCTAGATCTTCCACTGGATAGCTGAAACATGGTGAATGTCAGTATTCATATGTGAATGCTGACAGTCCATGAGGAATTGTGTCAATGTCCAAAAAACAGATTGAAAGGTTCTGCAGTCATTCAGTAATCTGCAGAAAGTCTCTTTTAATCAACACAGAATAACTTTATTCATGAGAAACAAAGAGAAGAATGCAAGGCCTAACGGAGTCCTTCATAGCAGTTCACTTGCCAGCTTATCCAGCCACCAGTAAAACCTAGGCTGGAACTACTCCAGATTCTATTATCCTAGAATTTAGTAAAATATGAAACAGGCTATTCAGCATGGAAGAGGTACACAGTGTCTCACTCGTTGGGTATGCAGAGATGAACTGACAATCACACTTAGGTGATTATAAACACTCCTTGTATTTTCACTCATACCCTGAAGTCAAGATGCTAGCTGCCACATTCGGTTAAGTGAGGGTGTATTAATTAACTCTGAACTATGCAACTTATTAGATCTCACATACCCTTTTGTGTGGGTTCCCTAAAGGCTGCCTAATTGGGTTTGTCAGGATTTGGGCAATCCCACTCTGGCACATGGCTCCACAAAGCCATAGGTCCTGCCTTGATTCTCCTTTTCTGCACCAAGAATGCACATCTCTCAGCACCATCACCCCCCTCCACTTAGTGAAAAGGTTCAAGTGGTAAAGTGCAGCACTGAGGAATTCACCCCTCTTAAAATCCCTGGGATTATTAAGCCACGAGTGGCTAAATGGTTTGGATATTGTCCCCTATCCTGAGATGCCCTGTGGCCACCACAATGATGAACTGTGAGCTGGCAGTCAGAGGCTGGATGTTCGGCCCCCCTGGGAGTGGCACATACATGAGTCAGCACACAGTGGCTGCGATGGTGAAGGAGTACCTTGCAGAGCCCTATGAGTCACAGGCCACCCACTGAGCTACTGGGCCATGTAGAAAGCGGTCTGGCTTGACCTCTCTGACATGGCCCAGAGGTTTCTCTCATGACCTCCAACGAGTATGCAGAGTGAGTGAGTTTTCTCCCATGTGAGTGACATTGTCAGCCCACATTGCTCATGCCTGCTCCCCTGGACAGTTGTTCTAAACAAACGAAGCACAGACTGATAGAACAAAGCGCTTGAGCGTATCAAAGTATATTATAACATACAACAATATTAAAGCAGATACTAATACTTTTGAAATGAGTTGAAAAATTGTCCAAAAATAAAGGGATATATATTCTATGGGGGATGGAAATGCTTCCAAAATGTGTCCACCATCACCACTCAATTTAGCTCATCACTGGAAAGAGGATTATCCATCATCAACATTCTAAAGATCGTTTGTCTGAAGGACAGAAAGAAAGAAATTGTGCTGTCAAGTTGCCTAATTCCTTCTAAATTGGTAAAGAAGACAGAGGTATACAAAGCTGAAATGATTTTCACCTCATTTGCTCAAGATTAACAATGTCATCTTAGTGTAAGAAAAACAATTCAACAGGAGACAACCTCCGAAGAGCTCCAGAATACCTAAAAAGACAGAAAATCAATACAGGCCATAACTATTGGCACAGGCATGTAATGAAGTGTAAAACTCCTGTGTAACAACAAATTAAAACACCATTAATGTCCAGAGTAATGAAGGAACATAAAATGAATTTTAAGAGTATATATTGTCTGCTGCTCTTCCCCCTTCCCCGCAATCTTTTTTAAATAAGGGAAAAAAACACACCCCACATTTTACCAGTCATTTTGATGAGAAGTTAAGACTTATTTAAATCCACTCAATTGCAGCTCTCCATCACATTGTCCCACCAGCATCATATTTTAAATGAATAACAAGCTTTTCAGAAAGAATTCAAGAATTAATATAAAGAATGCCACTGGCAGGTTAATTGGGTTCACACCTTGAAATGTTTCTTCCAAATTGGGTACCCATCCATAGTTTCACAGCTGATGTGGGGCCAGACTCTGGAAGAAGTGCCACAGAACATCCTCAGCACTGACTGACAGTAATGGGAGCTGTGCCAAGTTCTTCTGAAAATCAGGGTCAGTTATTTATAAAGAGAGGCAACCCTCCCCCAAAGCGGTAGCTTTTCAAAGTTGAAAAAAAAAACCCCACACCATTAACTTGACTTTTTTTTCTTTTTTACTTTGTGAAATTAATCTGCCTTGTTCCATTCAGTATGTGCATTTCTAGAAAAACTTTTGTCATCCATGATTGTCTTCTTTTTGTTCCCATGCAGATTGAGGTTGTGAGTGAGCCGGTATTATTTGCTCGGACAATGCTACATTGATATTCTCTGTTATTTACATCTACCTCTCCCTCTTCCCCCCTGCCCACAAAGTAGCCAGCAGTTGGAATTGGGATTGATTAATTAATCGCCATCTGATTGTTGAAATATTTTATTAATGTTTTAACTGGTTTTATCTAGTCTTTGTTTTATGGCTTTGTACATTGTACATTGAAGGTCAAAGAAGACGGGGACGGCAAAGGATGAGATGGTTAGACAGTGTCATCGATGCAACGAACATGAAGTTGAGCCAACGTCAGAGGACGGCGGAAGACCGGAAGGCCTGGCAGGAGCTGGTCCATGGGGTCGCGAAGAGTCGGACTTGACTGTGCGACTGAACAACAACAAACAACAACATTGCCCAGAGCCCTGCTGTGGCAGGGCCTGGGCAATTCATTAATACAACAAATGAATAAATAAATAAATAAATTTCTTTTGTTCTCAACAGGAATAAGAGTCCTAAAAAATAATTCTATTTTGAAATAATAATTCTATTTCTATATGTTCCAAACTAATGACACCCAAAGTGGAGGATAAGCAACCACACACTCAGCCTATGCAGGCTCAATATTTAAGCATGTTACGAGATGTATGGCAGGTAAAGACTTGTAGGAATACCAAGTTCCCCTTGTATCATCCAATCTGTTTTTATCAATGATTTCTTATTTAGACAACAGGATGAAGGAAATAAACTTTCTAGCTGTTTCATTTATGTCACAAGGAAAATGTTTATTGCTAACAATGTTTTTTTCTGTGATTAAAAATACACTGTTAAAACAAGAAAATTCCTAATTTATTCAGGCATTTGTCATGTTGTGCTTCTGATTCCCTGCTTCTGATGTAATGCCTAAAGCAGCTTTATAGATGACCTATGGAGCTCACAGATCAGACCAGAGCAAAATCTGAGTGACCCTTATGAAAACATCACAAGAAAAGCTCAGAATCAGAAGCACAAGTCGGCTGTAGCTCTGAAAGCATCATGTTTTTTTAAAAAAATACTTCAAATTTATTTCTTGAATCAACTTTGGCATAAATACAATTAAAAATTAGCACCACCAATTTCATCTTTAACAAATTTTACAGGACAGAATTTATTGTGTAGTGGGAAGCCGCATGGATCGACGACAGGCAACGATGTGGTGCATAGCACGCTTTATTAGGCACACAACAAGACATGCAGACAAACGGCTGGCAGGCCAACTATATACACACCTGGGGACCACCCCTTGGTCACCATTGGTGGGTTTGAATCTCCCGCCAAGGCTCCCATTGGTTCCCCAGTGGAGGGACTAGGATCCTAGTCCCCATTGACTTCCCAGACTGAAGCTCGGGTATGTGCGCTGACCTCCGGTGGCGGTCAGTGGACACAACACCCCTCCCCCCATAGTCCAGAACCACCCCTAGGTGGCATAGTCTTTCAGGTATGCTGGGGGCTGTCGCACCCTTGCCGATCGTCTGGGGCCCTGTGCTGGGGCCACCTGGGTTCCGCCCTCCGGTGCGGAA